>NC_088877.1:38798941-38834062 GCF_032884065.1 Artemia franciscana
CAGTTTATCAAGAAGGATCTTATGAGTAAGACTATCAAAAGCTTTCCGCACATCAAGGAAAATAGCGGCTGGTATTTTTCCAGAATCTAAAGCGGTATGAAGAAAACTGATGAGTGTAGTGCACGCTTGCTCCGTAGTATGTTTCGATCGAAATCCGAACTGATGATTGTGCAAAAACTCCTTAGATTGTAAAAAACTTGTGAGCCTTTTTTTCATCGGCTTTTCAAATATTTTTGAAAACACTGAAAGAAGGGAAATTGGTCGGTAATTTGACGGGTCACTTCTGTTCCCATCCTTAAATAGAGCTATCACTCTCGCCGTTTTTAAGGGCCTAGGAAACTTTCCTTTTTCAAACGACATATTAATAAGCTTTGTTAAAGGGCCCAGAATTGAAGGGAATATAGTTTGCACAGCTTTAGTTGATACGTAGTCTGGGCCAGATGATGATGCACCTTTTAAACCTTGAATGTGTCTTGCCACCTCTGATTCCAATACAAGCTCTATAACAATAGATTTAAGGCAAGGGGGTCCCGTGAACTTGAGATGTTTATCCTGTGTGAGGGAAATCGCGCTTCCACCAAGTCCCTTGACAGTCTTTTCGCCAACTGAAGCAAAATATGATGCAAGGGAGTTCTTAATCTCACAAGGGCCCTCGATCAATACCCCGTCAACATCAAGCTTCGTTGGAATGTCAGGACTATGAGATGATGGTCTAATGACAGAATTGATGACTTTCCAAGTTTTTCTCATGTCCCTTTTGCACTCCAGAAACTTTGACGCATAATACGAGCTTTTCGCTCTGCGAATCAATGATTTGAATAAATTCTTGTAAGTTTTGAATTCTTGTAGGTGACGAGCTGTAGGAGAACTTTTGTATCTTTTCAATAAGTACAGTTCGCGGCTGGAGCTTGTCAGAAGTCCTTCTGTCATCCAGGGGTTAAAAGGTTGATTTTTCCTTCGAGGCTGATTAGAAGGTCTTCTGGTGCAGCATTCTATAAAACAATCTTTTACTTTAGAGTAAAATTTGTCAAAATTAGAATCCAAGTCATCTTTTTCATCTATAAATTCCCATGAACATTCTTGCAGTTAAGTCTTTAAAGCTTCAAGGTTCTTTTCCGTAACGAAGTAAGGCGATGTTGACGGGCTAAACCGTGGAGCCTGCATATTCGGCACCAAAAGATCTGATAAAACTGGGAAATGGTCAGATATATCATTCTGAAATGTCAGTGACGAAAATATATTATCAATCAGAGTTGCTGATTTCTCAGTAACCCTTGTGGGTATAGTGACTGATGGTAGTAGTCCAGATGCAAGCATATCGGATAAGAAGTCTGCAGGAAAGGAACCCTCGTAGTCTAGGAGATTGACATTGAAATCACCCATGACAACCGTTTTGTATGGCTGGTTCTGTATAGCTTCAAGGATTTCTCGAAGGATCTGCAGAAAAGTCACCAAAGAGCCACTAGGGGAACGATATACCTATCCAATGATCAAAGTACCAGATTTACCAGGATTAATTTCAACAAAAAGTGATTCTAAAACTCCTTCAATGTTCTTAGAAAGATCGTGTCGGACCGTGTATGGAGTCGTTTCGGAGATATACAGTGCCAATCCTCCTTTACTCAACATTTTCCTATGTATTCTTTTTCAGTTGTATCCAGGTAGTTTCAGTAATAAATCCGTTCGCTCTGTAACAAACGTTTCGCAAATACCTAAAACGTCGGGACGTGAAGAATATTCGCATATAGCTGATCCAGAGATGAAGAAAGGCCTTGGGTGTTAAGGTGTATAGTCCGTAGACAATCAGATCGTTTTGAAACCTTACACAGAGTTGAACTATACCTACAATTAACTAAATTACTAATCCCAATATCACATTTATTCGGTAGACTACCATCTGAACTATTTAATAATTCCAATAAATCTAGGGGGCTTTTCTCAAGAACTTTAAGGTTAGAAATCATCCCGGCGGAATCCCTGTGGCCAGACTGAGAACAATTAATTAACATAACTTACCAAAAATTGCGTGGGCATGGTGTGGAACTGGACTTGCACTCCGAGGGCACGAAGCAGGCGAAAATGAAACCAATATCCCGACTGGCACTCGTGGTTCACTGAAAAAAAAAATACGCCATAAACTTGAACTGAATTTTTTTGAACTAAAACTAACACACAAAACAGGGAGAACGTGTGAAATAGGAAATAGGTACAGAACACTGTACTATAGAAAAAACAAAAGAAAAAAAAAGAAACAAGATGAAAGAGAAAACAAAAAACGTATAGAAAAATTCAGCATTCTTAGTCATTTTCAATGAGACAGCGAGAAAAAAAAACAATCGTATGGCAATGAAAGAAAAAAAAATGAGGTGGAACACGATAATCCACTTCAAGTATTGTTAATAAGGACACTCTCATCATCATCACTAATGAATATTTCCTGTTCGTTGTTCCTGTGTTCTAGTCGAAGCGAAGCACCAGCCTGCTCTGGAGGTAGATCAGTACAGATTCGGAGACCAGAACCTTTTAAGTTTTTTACTAGTTTCATGATCGAAAGAATATCATGATCAGAACTGCATGTGAAGAGAACAGGCGGGGCTGAAGTTCTGTTGGAACGATCAGAGACACTTTTTTCTTTTAGTCTAAAAAGCCTGGAAATCTTTATTTCCTCCTTTATTCACATAGATTGTACTTTTTGATAAACTGAATGCACTTAGTGTCTTTTGATTTAGGTTAAAATACCCCTCAACATTCCTCAGAGTTACGCCTGAATATCCTGAGCCTTTTTTGGGCACGCCCAGAATCAAACATTCCATCGTTTCCTAGTAATAAGCCTGCTTGTAAACAATGGGTAAATTGCATAAATTGTACAATCCTTGCCCTATGGATGTGGGGGACATGACATCCCCTGAAGCATAGTTATGAGACCATTTGACTATTTTGGACAAAACGGTTTTTTTTAAATTTCGATGAGTGTTCAGGCGAGGGGCATTTAACAAGGGTAAGGGGGGCTGACTGTGTTGTGTTGTGTTACAAACCTTTGCGTTAACAATGGGCAACTTGCATAATTTACAACCCTTGCGCCAGGGGTAGAGGGGGTTTACGTCATCCTCGGAGGCATGGCTATTTGACCTTTAGGATATATCAAAATTTTGTTGGATGTCTTCATGGGGGGGGGCTAAAAAAGGAGGCTAAAAGGCCATGGGAGGAGGATGATTATCTTCCGACTACTTTTCACTATCCCCCTCAACATGCTCTGAGAGGTTCATCTTAATACCCTCAGCTGTTCTTAAGATATTGCTAATGCGCCTTTTTGATAAACTAGATGCACGTTGTGTTTTTATTTAGTTTAACATACCCCCCCCCCTGAAGCATTTCCTGAAGTTTTACCTTGATACCTTTAGCATTTTCGGACATACCCAGAACCAAACGATCCCCATTTTCTTAGGGATAAATCCTGAATGTAAACAATTGGCACTTTACACAACTTACGAAATTTAGGCTGGGGGATGCATGGCATCCCAAAGTTTTATGAAACGAGCTAACTTACGAGGCTGGGGTGGGGTCCCAAAAGCATAGCTATTAGAACTTTTGAGTATTTCGAAGAAACAGTGTTTTTTTAAGTTTTAATCAACGTTGAGGGGAGGGGTATTTAAAAAGGGCAAGGGGCAGCTGAAAGTCCTCCGATGAATCTTCAACATACCCTTAAAGTTTCAACTTAATGCTTTCAGCTGACCCTTAAATATTGCTAATAATATTGCAGTAAAACTCCTGCTGATGATGTAAAACTTCGAATATTGCAGTAAAACTCCTGTTGATGATGAACACTGTATATGTGCTCGAAATATCCAGTTAAATAATTTTTATATATATTCACTGTCAATTAAAAGGTTTCATCCCTATTTTGAACTGTTTTACTTTCGCCTAGTAAAAAAAAAACAACCTTATTCTTTTTAATAACGGGCAACTTGCAGAACTTGCAACACTAACCCCGGGATCTCTGGGCGGTTATGTCAACCCCAGAGGCAAATTTACTTTATCTTTTGACTATTTGAACGAAAAGGCTATAACTTCCAATTTTCAATCAAATGAACCCCCATCCGACGTTAATATGATCTCCCCTTCTATATGAAGCGGCTCTGAAAAAAAAAATACATAGAGTCTCTCAAAAATAAGAATACATTGAACAGACAGCGCTCTTCACTATAAACAATGCTAGACTGTTGTCTCTTTTCATTGACTTGCTTTATGCTCATGTCCATTATTTTATTTTTTTTTTTTTCACCTGGAACAGGAATCTGGCTTTATCAGCTTGTGAGTGTATGAACAAGGAATTTTTTTGCTCCCTGTCCAAATTTTGATTGCACTCCCCTCTAGAAGAATTGTGATTCAACAATGCTCTTTCTTCGCCTCACCCCTATTCGTATGATAAATATCAATTTTAACTTGCAGATGTAGCCATCGACGATTTTTATGCTTTGAAGATTTCTTTTTTCTGGAATATCCAGATTTTTATGTAATTTCAGGATCTTCATTGCCTTAATTTTAGATTTTTCCCCTTGTGAATTGTATTCTATTTTAGTGACTGACAAGGCATTTTAGTGACTTGACCAGGCAATTTTTGTCTCTGTAACCCCCATTACTGAACGATTGGAAATTGACTTGCAGTTCCGACAATAAACCAAAGATGGTTCTCAAAGGAACGAAACTTGAAGTTGATAGTCGTTTTTCCAAGAATTTCGAAATTATATTGAAGCTTACTGAAGGAAAGTGTTGGCTACAATGTTTTTATATCCTATTAATGAGAAATAGCTGACAGAATTAAATAATTTAAGCTAAAAAATGGTTGAAAAAGAATTTCACTGGAAGTTCATGAAAATTTTCTGGGATGACAGTTTGGAAATAATGTTCATTTTTCAGAAATCCTGTAAAATAATTTTGATCACCCTCCTTGAATTTTGCCTATAGATGTGCTAATGTTTTCATTATTGTGTGCCAGCACACTTTTGTCTGTGTGTGGGGGAGGGATACACTTCATATTATAGTCATCTACATTTTCTTGTGGCGCCTACATAATAAATGAAATAGAGTGAATATATCAATTCTAGATCTATACTTGGCCTTGGAAACTATGATGTGAATGTGATGATGAAAGCAGTGCAGGTGATGGGGCATGAAGCAGTTTGGTTTGATAAAAGATTACACCCAAGCGTCCTTGTGTTGAAACATGTAGTTGGTATCATTTTGAACATGACTACATCAAGCTATATTCCTCCATTCCACAGGAAGCATTGGATAGCTATAAGGTATTATTTATGATAATTTTATTCGTTGCAAGAGATGGAATATTTTCAATGTCAAAACTGCTACGGTTGGATAATCGCCACAGTAAACAAAAAAGATACACAAATGTCTAATTATAAATTTAATATAATTTATAATTTAATATGATTTAAATATAATTTAAATGATTTAAAATAATATAATCGTAAAATTTAATAGAATTAATATATTTAATATAATATAATTCCATTTCAATTTAATAAAATTAATATAATTTAACAATATAATATAATCTCGGTGTTTAATTATAAAAATTGCTCATTTATGTATGTGCAACATTAGGTACCGCTAGAAGGAGAACCAGAGCTTTGTTTGATTGTAGCTTTGTCTGTATAATTGTTGCCATTGCCCAACTTTGATTTTTATTTAATTCTTTTGCTGGCACGGATACCAAATAAGAAAATTTATGACAGAAAAAAACCTACTTAGAGCAAAAATAGTACTGTAATGCTCGGTTGGATATTTGCAGCACAAGCAAGTCTGCAGCACCCATTGGTATTAAAACAGTACAAGATACTTAAAATATTTGCAGGAAATGTGGTTGAGCAGAACTTGTTTCAATTACAGAAAAATTATTAAAATATTACATGTACTTGCAGCACAGGTAATTCCGAAGCACTTGGTTGAATTAAAAAATGTATAAATCCTCTTAATACTGGCAGGACAAGTAGTTTAGCAGTTCTCAGTCATACAACAAGAATATTAATTTTTAAAAATACTCACAGCACATAAAGCCAATCAATGCTCAGTTGAATTAAATAGAATATAGTTTGCAAAATATTTGCTACAAAAGCAAATCAGCAGCACTCTTCTGGATTAAAAAATAAAAAATTCTTTGAATGCTTGCAGCACAAGTAGTTCAGCAGTAGCCAATTGATTTAAAAAGTATAAAATCCTTAAATTACTTGCAGCACAAGTAGTTCAGCAGTAGCCAATTGATTTAAAAAGTATAAAATCCTTAAATTACTTGCAGCACAAGTATTTCAGCAGTAGCCAATTGAATTAAAAAGTATAAAATCCTTAAATTACTTGCAGCACAAGTAGTTCAGCAGTAGCCAATTGAATTAAAAAGCATAAAATCCTTAAATTACTTGCAGCACAAGTAGTTCAGCAGTAGCCAATTGATTTAAAAAGTATAAAATCCTTAAATTACTTGCAGCACAAGTAGTTCAGCAGTAGCCAATTGAATTAAAAAGTATAAAATCCTTAAATTACTTGCAGCACAAGTAGTTCAGCAGTAGCCAATTGAATTAAAAAGTATAAAATCCTTAAATTACTTGCAGCACAAGTAGTTCAGCAGTAGCCAATTGATTTAAAAAGTATAAAATCCTTAAATTACTTGCAGCACAAGTAGTTCAGCAGTAGCCAATTGAATTAAAAAGTATAAAATCCTTAAATTACTTGCAGCACAAGTAGTTCAGCAGTAGCCAATTGAATTAAAAAGTATAAAATCCCTAAATTACTTGCAGCACAAGTAGTTAAGCAGTAGCCAATTGAATTAAAAAGTATAAAATCCTTAAATTACTTGCAGCACAAGTAGTTCAGCAGTAGCCAATTGAATTAAAAAGTATAAAATCCTTAAATTACTTGCAGCACAAGTAGTTAAGCAGTAGCCAATTGAATTAAAAAGTATAAAATCCTTAAATTACTTGCAGCACAAGTAGTTCAGCAGTAGCCAATTGAATTAAAAAGTATAAAATCCTTAAATTACTTGCAGCACAAGTAGTTCAGCAGTAGCCAATTGAATTAAAAAGTATAAAATCCTTGAATTACTTGCAGCACAAGTAGTTCAGCAGTAGCCAATTGAATTAAAAAGTATAAAATCCTTAAATTACTTGCAGCACAAGTAGTTCAGCAGTAGCCAATTGAATTAAAAAGTATAAAATCCTTAAATTACTTGCAACACAAGTAGTTCAGCAGTAGCCAATTGAATTAAAAAGTATAAAATCCTTAAATTACTTGCAACACAAGTAGTTCAGCAATAGCCAATTGAATTAAAAAGTATAAAATCCTTAAATTACTTGCAACACAAGTAGTTCAGCAGTAGCCAATTGAATTAAAAAGTATAAAATCCTTAAATTACTTGCAGCACAAGTAGTTCAGCAGTAGCCAATTGAATTAAAAAGTATAAAATCCTTAAATTACTTGCAGCACAAGTAGTTCAGCAGTAGCCAATTGAATTAAAAAGTATAAAATCCTTAAATTACTTGCAACACAAGTAGTTCAGCAGTAGCCAATTGAATTAAAAAGTATAAAATCCTTAAATTACTTGCAGCACAAGTAGTTCAGCAGTAGCCAATTGAATTAAAAAGTATAAAATCCTTAAATTACTTGCAGCACAAGTAGTTCAGCAGTAGCCAATTGAATTAAAAAGTATAAAATCCTTAAATTACTTGCAGCACAAGTAGTTCAGCAGTAGCCAATTGAATTAAAAAGTATAAAATCCTTAAATTACTTGCAGCACAAGTAGTTCACCGATACTTACTTTAGTTAAAAAAAAAGTGCAAAATCCTTAAAATACTTGCAGTACAAATAGTTTAACCCTTAAAAAACCATGAATTGGCATAAGTGCTTAATGAGAGAGGTTAAAGAGTGAAGCTTTCATTAGACTACGGTGGAGCAGAAGCTTGCGCAGTTGTGTCGAAACCTTTCAAAATCGATTATTACAAAGTCCCTTGGGTAAATTTAACACAACTTAATAACAGGGATAAACACATACTATAATTACAATCTAAAATCCTTTAATGAAAAAAGAATCATTAAAAGACTTGACAAAATCAAATAAAAAAACTGATTTTAAAACAAATCAAAAAATTAATAAAAAATGAAAAATTTAACCTTTATTTTCAGTTTCTTTCGGGCAAATTTTTACTTAATACGTTTCTTCTACTGTCTTTTCAGGGAAGTTGGAGGAAAGTTTTACAACTTTGATTCCAAGTTAAAAGTGCCGATTGAAATTGGAGATGAAAGCCATCTTAAATCATTCCTTGTTGAGAAGCTCAAGACCAATGAGGTGGAGATGTTTATTGTTGTTGAAGAGGATACACATAAATCAGGATCTTGGAAGAATAGTTGACCCTTTTTTGACCGATCCCACCGCCCCTCCTGCTCTCTCTTTACATTGTTGTTTTATTGTAGTGTTGACATTTTTAAGGGATATAGAAAAATTGTAGCTATGGGATTTAAAACATGGCCAGCAGACCATGAGCAAATTCCAGACGATTGAGATGTTGGCTAATGAGGCTCCAACTAAATCACAACATAATTTGCAAGTGTCCGTATCCCCGATGCAATTACATAATTATATACAACGAATAGATTAAGCCGATATTCCTTCAGATTACTTTTACAATCATAGTCAATTTGGTTTAAGGTCGTCACAAGACAGTATATCCTGTTTTGTGTCAGGATTGGGGATTTGATTTCAAACTTCCAGGTTTTATTTTTTGAAGGGAAAGAGGAGGTAATCGGAATTATAATTTTAGGGTTGGAGAAAGGCAGAAATGTTTTTCTTTGGTCCAAAATGAGTAATGCTACTATTTTTTTTTCTATTTTTCTGTTTGGGTCCAACGCTCGATAGTATCTTTGTCTTTCTTTGACAAAGTTACCCTTTTGACCTTTGGATTGAGGTACAAAATAGGGACTACTTTCATTGGCTTGATTCTGAATGTACTGGTTGATTTATTTGTCTCTTGTTAAATTTCTTCCTTGGATTCTCTGATTTAACTTTTATTAATCTGTTAATTTAAGTCTCTCTTTGGAAATTTCTTCTATTGGATCTAGACTGTTTTAATTTTCCTTTTCAGTTCAATTTATCAATATGACAGGATACAATAATGATTACAAAACTAATGAACTGCAATAATTAGGATTTTATCAAAAATAAGTCAGGACTTTATATTTCTCTATTCAGTTGGGTTTTAATAGTGACAACTGTCAATAATGTTGCAGGGGCACTACTTCACGAAAATTTAGGGAGGGGGATAGAAGATAATTTCTTAAAATAAAGATATAAAAAATAAATATCAAACATGAAAATAAGACATTCAAACCTAGAGGGAAGGGAATTTGGCTGACTCCAAAAAGGGCAGTTTTCAAGATCTAAGGGGTCGAAGGCAATTGCTCCTCCTCTCTACTTGGCGTTAAAGTAATGGTGACACGTTTTGGTATGTCTATTTAGTATAGCAAAACTTTATTTGTCAGAAATTTTTATCATAGCCCACATAAAAAGAATAAAATACTGAATAAACTATCAGATATGGCAATAGTCTTGTAAAAACAGCTACAGTTCACACTTTAAAGCTTCCGTCTGGGTTTAGGAGATGATCTGATTCGATCACGCGAGGACCCGGACCTACTTTAGTGCAAATGATATAGTCAAGGGCACCAGGAGCGTGTTTCGGAAAGATATCTACTGAAGATGAAACAACCTGAAAAAAAGACGAATAAACACGAAAGCTGAGAGTAAAGTCTAAAATCAACAATTTGACAAGCTTTTTTTACTAATAAAAAAATATCACCAAATTGTTTTATTAGTTTATTAACTATCCTCTACTGTGTTTAGAAAAAGGGAAAAATAGAAAAGTGAGAAAATAAACACGCAATCACTTGTGCGTGTTTCATAGTTACTACGTACCAAATACGCTTACAACCAGTTACACCAAACTATTCTGTCTAACTGCGTTTTCTTTTTTAAGTGGGGCGCAACCTAGCACTTGAAGAAATTTTTAATTTACCAAGTCAGTCGTCCTAAAATCTTCATTAAACGCACTAACCAATGTAATTATTTACGATTATTTACTTAAACCAAAGTGAGTGGCAGAGAAAAACAAAAAATACAATAATTTCAGGGTTTTCTGACTAAGGGAAAGAGATAGTCGAACTGAATTCCAACGGGGGAAGGGGCTATTTCTCTTAGGACTAAAATCTTTTTATTTTCTGATTTAATATTTCTGAACAATTATTACGGCTATTTGAAAAAAAGGAAAATGAATAACATCAAGAAAATTCTATGTTGCGTATTATCTTTGACATTCCATAAGAAAAAAAAATCCCACAAAAGAAAGCGAAAATACCCAATGACAGGAATTTCTACAGGAGAATGTGATCAAAGTATTTTGCTGAATAATGTTTTCCTCTTTGGAACTTCCTTTTTCGTTTCTACGACATTTCATCTACAATATCTGTTCAGTGTGAGATCATTCCGTTTAAAGATAAAAAAAAAAACGTTTCGATGCCTAGTCACTGATTTTGATAAAACATATAGGCAAATACTTTTTACGTACCAATTTGGTTTTGGTTTCTGAACGGTTCAAAATTTTAACAACTTCGATTTTTCATACGATGGTAGACAAATGAAAAAGTATGCTCTCTTTGTAAAATAAATGTATTTCTTCCTTATTTACAAATTAACTTAAAAGAAAGTTGGATTACTTAAACTACTCTAACAGAAAAAAATAGTAATTTGAGTATTTAGATACTCCAGAAGGCTAAAATTATTGAGCTGATTAATAAATAGAATTCATAAAAAGAAATCCATGTTTTATGATAAAAAAAAGTTGGCATTTGCGTTCAAACTGTTTACCAGATTCTATTCTAGACCAGGAAAAAAATAATTGTGATAGTCCCAATACATCGGGACTATCAATCAACTTTCAACCGTTCCAAATTTTTAGCCTGACAAGTTTAAGCAAGGCTTACCAAGAGCTGTAACCCTACATTCGTATCTAATCTATTAAATATGTTCAAAGATTATGCGACTGGTCTAATCGAAAATAGCATGTTTATAATCCAAAAGTTATCCATTATGCCTGATCAGAAAATTATGCCAATATTTTTTCAGTAAGTCTGTAATTGTTGAAAACCTTGCTTCAAAAATATGAAAGAATTGTCTGTAAAGTACATTGTATATCCAATCAGGGGCATCAAAAGGTAAACCAGATAACAGGGCAAAAGTTTTCATTACCGATACTAACCCTATTCATTGCAACGCGGATTGGATTGATAGTAGGCAGAATTGGCAATTATTGTCAAGAGCCGTAATTTGCTATGGGGTTGGGGGCAACTTCCCTCCCAGGCCTCAGTTTGCCCCTTCCCCTCAGCTGAAATTTAATTTCTTCAGAAATCTTGTCAAAAGTAAGATAAGCCTCCATAATTCAAGCATCCACAGAAATTGGTCAGTCTTCTTTACTATATTTTTGCCTCTATGGTACTACCTTGCTCATTTTTTAGTTTTCAAAGGGAAAATTGGCTCCAACTTTGCCCCTTCCCCCCAAGATTTTGACGAAATTATGCCATAGTTTTTGTGTTTCTGATCACTTATACAGTTTTACTTTGTTTAACCTTTCTCTCTCTCACACTCTCTCAGGCAGTTATATATTAGATAGACAAAATGATTTAGTTTTCACTAAAATCTTTGGCTTTTAGGGACAAACGCAAAGGGGTCCACACAAAATATACATATTCAAACATGTGAGAGGTGGCTAAATGATTCCTTCCATGGCTAATAATCGCTGAGACTTAATTTCATTGTTTTCATCCTCCCTGTAATAGACTCTGGAAGTTTGTGATATGAAGAATATCTCAAGCTTTACTTTAAGTAGAGTCTCCCCTTCACCCTTCCTGACGGGACAGGGAGGAAAATAACTTTACACACCATGGCTGGGCTTCTGTAGCAAGGCCCAAAATTTGTAAGGAAACAATAATATTGAAAGTTGGTTGATAATCTTAAAAACTGAGATTTCATGTATTTTTTTTTTTTTTATGTTCTAGAATAAGCAAAATTTGGAAGCAATATTGCAAGTTCATGAGAGGAGCTCCAATAAGCGCCGCAAAAATCTAAGCAAAAATAAGAGTAAGAACAGAATGGCATGATTTTTAGATTGTTCATAGTCTGGAACAGGCTAGTAAAGAATATACCCCGTGGCTAAGGGATTGCCAACTTTGATCCAGGTTTTTTGCTCATTTTAGTCCGGATGGGGGCACTGTATTTAATTTTCCCCTGGGCACTACTAAGCCTAGGAACGGCACTGCTCACAGGTTAACCAAGACGAAGCATAAAAGTATTTAGGCGGATTCACATGAAGAGATATTTTTATGCAAAATAAGGACACATTATTCGAAATTATATTATATCTAATAGATCGAAAAAATTTTACTATTTAAAAAAAAATTCTTAACGCTACGAACTAAAAAATGGCGTGAAAAAAAGAAACAGAACCATGTAAATTCAACGCCATAAAGGAAGAAAGAATAATAAAAGTAAGAAAAAAGAACCAATCGAAGTCTAAAGAATTTATTTCTCTTTATCTAGAGTGAAATCTACTAGGTGATAAAGGAGGTGTGTTCCAGAAACTATGACATGCAATTAACGGATTAAAATTAGATCCTACAAACGGTGTACAAGGAATTCAATATCACCAGTAAACCAAGATATTTGGACCGAGTCACAAGAGTTGTTATTATCCAAACTAAAGAGAACGATCAGAAACAAAGAGCCTTGGGACAGTCCATGTGGAACTGGCAGAGCGCATAAGATTCACAGTACAGAGTAAAAATCAAACTTATTTTATCACCAGTAAACCAAGATATTTGGGCCGATTAACAAGAGTTGTTATTTTCCAAACTAAAGAGAACAATCAGACACAAAGAGCCTTGGGAGGGTCCATGTGGAATTGGCAGAGCGTATAAGATGCACAATACAGAGTATAAGTCAAATTTATTTTATCGCCGATAAACAAAGATATTCGGGCCGATTAACAAGAGTTGTTATTATCCAAAATAAAGAAGAATGATCAGGAACAAAAGAGCCTTGGGAGGGTCCACGTGGAGCTGAAGTAACATAAAAGACGTACAAGAAAGAAAATAAATCAAATTTACTTCACCTCCACAGGTAAACCACGAACATATTCTTTTTCAATGGATGGAAAACTCGACACAATAATTGAGAGGAATTCAGATAAATCTTTGTCTTGGAGGTAAATGCATGCATTTGGCCCAGCATCAAAAGTGTAAGCAGCCTGAAAAAATAAAAACAAATAAATAAAATAATAAATAAAAACACTAAACAAAAAAAATGCCTTAAAAAACTGAAATTATAGTAAATTCACTCATGTCTTTGGGATCTAGGCAATTTAAAAAACGGGATTAATGTTTTAGCCTATTTAAAAAGGTCAACTACGGCTATCAGTGCTTCCAATATCCTCCAATGGAGAATTGGGCTCTCCAGATTCTCCCTAAGTATTAACGTAAACATCGGCGATTGGTCTTTCTTGTCATCGAAACGTCATTCATTCCCAACATTCAACTTCATTCACACCATTCAACTTCATTCATGAACGTCAATTTGCTGAAATATTTCGTGGAGTCTAATTTTATTTCGGGAAAATCTTAGATTGAAAGGCGTTATATAACGCATACAATTTGCACGATTATTTCTCAATTTTGACTATTCTCTACTTCCGTTGTTTGTGTCACAAAGTAACAATTGTAAATATTGGTTTTTTATATAAACTTTCTTATTTTTGTGTAGCTATCTTTAAAATTGTTTCTGAAGAACTTTTCTTCCAACTGGTTATAGACCAGTTGTTATTTTCCTTTTTGTCATAGCAAAGTTTATCCATACGGTATTTCTTCTTTTGTACGAACAGAAATTACCACAAATAAGAGTGGAGCTACTTCTTTCAGCAAACCCTTTATAGTTAGTATCGTTTGGTGTTTAATAAGAACAATTTGTGTTTCGAGCAGTGTATTTTTACTAGATCAAATATATAAAAAAAAGAACAAAATACCCAAACAAATGAAGGAATATTGCGAGGCATATTCAAGTCAACGTTAAAAGGAACAGAAAATACAAGTGGGACTACTGTTTCCTGAATCCTCTAAAGGTTAGATCGTTATTATCACTTTACTGAGAACAATACGCATTTTGAGCATTGTTTTTTTTTACTGATTAAATTTACAGGAAATAAATAGATGATATCTTGAGGTAAATAAATCTGCTACATTCAGGCTAGATTAAAAATTTAGGCCATGTTTTTTGTCGCAATTTTTTCTTTTAATTCCACTTCATTAAAAGTATAGAAAACTGATACCTAAATGAAACTTCGAAAACTTCAACTGGCAATTTCTTCAAATTTGCATTTATAGAAAATGTTGCGACGTTACGTATAGACGATGTAAAAGACTAGCGACAAATCGGATACTTGGAATTATCTGCCGCCCCGAATGCAGGTGTAAAGAAAATTCTGGATTTAAGCGTTTTTAGTTTCTCCTTTCAAGCAAGTCAAAAACATGAACATTTTTAAGTTACCGTAGAAAGGCTGTTTTGCTATTTCTCCCTGATTTTTTAAATGTAAGTAAATTTTACATTTCTTTAATTCTCAGAATTTCTTTTTCTTAAGAAATTCCTTATTTTGTTTTGATTTCTTAAATTAATTTTTCTCAATTCTCTATCTTTATTTTATACCTGACATTATTTATAAGGGCCCCTCTTTAAATTTATCATGATTCCCCTTAGGGACAATCTAGTAAAGAACGACCCCTAGCCCATAGTAATCGAAAACTTAAAAACACGTTTCGATCATTCTTCAAATATTCTGTCTGCCCGAGAAAAATGGGACTTTTCCAACATAGGAGTTCAACAATTGTTTTTGAGGATAGATTCCTTCAACCAAAATCAATTTATTGCACACAAACAAGCCTTACAAGTTTTATTAATAAGTGTATAATAATACTATAACTACTTAATTATGGATAAACAATAGACTATCAACTACAGTTGACCTGAAAGGAGTTACGTCCCCCCCCCCTAAAATAAAATCTCAAATTCCTTGCCCTCATACCAGCATTTGATCAGTACTCACACGGTGAGTTCTACTAGTGTGGTAGCTTCCAATGCACAATGTAGATTATGCGCATTAACTTAATAATGCAAAACTTACAGAGTAAACGGTTAGATATTCTCTTTTAGAGAAATGGGAGTTTTCTCCAAGATTAGAATTCAACAGTTACATTAAAGGGTCAACTTCACCAATTAAAATGAATCCGTTATATAAAAAGATATTTCAAGATTTGTATTTGTAAAGTGTATTAACGATAGTTAAAATGATAATAGAATATCAACTGCTAAAGATTAAAGAGGGCAAAATGGTCGCACCCCCACGAAGATTAGACACCTCTTGCCTGCATGCCTACATTTGATTCGCACTCGCATGGCAACTTCCAATTCAATAATCTTGATTTTAACCATTAACTTAATAATGTAAAACTTACCGAGTACCTAGTCGAGCTTCCCATGTCAACCTTATAAGCATTATATTTGTTGACAAGATCAATGACGTTCCTGGACACATCGTTCATATAAAAACAGGGTGGAAATGTATCGAGAGCAACCGCGTGAAACTGGTTTGACTCCTTCATTGTTATCTCAGCAAAGGCATCAAAATCCTTTGCATTGATTGCCTGAAACGTAGAGGATTGGTCACATGACAAATCATATCTAGCATATACTAGATATGTATCATATCTACATATCTAGTATACTAACATATCTAGCATATACAGCAAAGGCATCAAAATCTAACATATCTAGCATATACAGCAAATATACATACTACATACTAACATATCTAGACTAACATATACATACTAACATATCTAGCATATACAGCAAAGGCATCAAAATCCTTTGCATTGATTGCCTGAAACGTAGAGGATTGGTCACATGACAAATCATATCTAGCATATACTAGATATGTATCATATCTACATATCTAGTATACTAACATATCTAGCATATACAGCAAAGGCATCAAAATCTAACATATCTAGCATATACAGCAAATATACATACTACATACTAACATATCTAGACTAACATATACATACTAACATATCTAGCATATACAGCAAAGGCATCAAAATCCTTTGCATTGATTGCCTGAAACGTAGAGGATTGGTCACATGACAAATCATATCTAGCATATACTAGATATGTATCATATCTACATATCTAGTATACTAACATATCTAGCATATACAGCAAAGGCATCAAAATCTAACATATCTAGCATATACAGCAAATATACATACTACATACTAACATATCTAGACTAACATATACATACTAACATATCTAGCATATACAGCAAAGGCATCAAAATCCTTTGCATTGATTGCCTGAAACGTAGAGGATTGGTCACATGACAAATCATATCTAGCATATACTAGATATGTATCATATCTACATATCTAGTATACTAACATATCTAGCATATACAGCAAAGGCATCAAAATCTAACATATCTAGCATATACAGCAAATATACATACTACATACTAACATATCTAGACTAACATATACATACTAACATATCTAGCATATACAGCAAAGGCATCAAAATCCTTTGCATTGATTGCCTGAAACGTAGAGGATTGGTCACATGACAAATCATATCTAGCATATACTAAACAATTTGATCAAAGAAAACAAGAAGAAAGGAAAAACAAAGCAGCAACAATGGAACAAAAATTCAAAGGTTTAAAATTCAAAGGATGATATGTAATGTATTTTTTTTTTCATACGGAAAATGATTTAAAAGCGCCCTATATTGTCAATAGTCATGTTTGATGGTGTACTGAATTTCGAACAGCTAATTGTACTCTTTCCTCAAGGAGTGCTATAAATATCCTACAAAAATTACCATTTGAGCACTTGAATCTTTTTTCTTTTGGAAAGCAAGCAAAATCATTTTGAAAATATTCTATTCTTTTTGAAACCCCAATTCTAAAGCAAGAAATCACCGAAAAAGGGCTTCAGAATTTGTTGTCTCACTCTGGATCATTTCTAAATCAATTTTTTTATTTAAGAAAGTTGAAGGATAACCAATAGGGGGGGGGGGTGGACAGAAATAAAATCCAGTTAAAGGGGTGGGGGCTTCCAGCTTGTGTCCCTTGCAATTCTGATGCTTTTGTGATTGTTTCAATTATTTCTTCTACTTTCCATGTAATTTGTTATTTTTTTCGCATGTATCCAGCCCTCCTCCTCCCAATATTAAATCTCAACATTCATTCCATAAGCATGTTTTCCTACGAGTGCGGGACTATGCAGCAGTACATTTCCTGACAGGGGGTATTATAGATAGCTATTTAAAAGTTCTAAACCAATTTAAATACCACATAACCTTCACTCGAAGCCATTTTGGTTCTTTGGCCTGTTACAGGGCCTGTGTGTCGATCCCAGGCCCCGGAGTGCTGACGAGGAGGGGGTCATCGGTTATTCAAATTTCGGTAAGGCGGCCGACTTTGGTCCCTTAACAAATACCTGGAAGTATTTAACGGCTCTAAAAAGTATTAATTTTGCCAAAATATTTTTTTTTTGCTTAAATAGCCGAAAAAGGCCTTATGTTGTGTCGCAATTTCTTTTATCAGTTTTCCGTTTACACTTTTTCTGAGGAAGCTTCTACCAAAAACTAAAAGCCCATTATCGCATGCGTAGGGTTTTGTCTGAAATATTTGTCTTCCCTTTGAATTTTCTGAAGTTGCTTAGAAATCCTGGCGAAAGGCCAAAAAAGGGTGAAAAAATGTCCTTCGATATGTTGAAATTTCTTTTAGTCGTTTCCATTTGCATTTTTTCTGCGAAAATGTCTTTGCAAAATAGAAAAACCTGAATTACTATGAATAGATAAAATGTTTTTCTAAATATTAGATAAAGCTAAAATCCTCGAAATATGATTTTTCAAATGGAAATAGCTCTTGTTGTGCAAATGAGCAATACAGCTTGAAATGTCAGTTCAAATGGGCCCCATATTATTTTTCTTATAACTATTATTATAATTGGATCAACCCTTGGAAAAAAAATACAAACATAAAATTTAAAAAAAAAAAACATTTATTATTTTCCTTGAGAAAAACCGTTGTATTTTCCTTGAATTTGTTGAATTTGACGGTCCAATTTTCATTAAGTTTCGATTCCTTTCTAGGCCTCTTTTCCTCCTTTTTCGAAAATCACGCAAATTTTTTTAATCTAGCAACAATTGATAGGTAACTTTAAACTTAATATATACTACATATTAAATTAAAAAAAAAACTATGTTCTTTGTACGCATATATTGTCATTAAGATTCCCTTTTTTAGCATGATAGGTACTTTCACTAGAGTTACATTGCACTGTGTAGAATTTTGGTTACTTAGCTTGGATGATATAAGTGTTCTAACTTCCATTTTCTCTGCCAATATCAATAAGAGCTGCTCTTTATTCGACGTTCATTACCACGAAAGACTACCATAGTGATACACAAATACGACCCATATAGGGGGAGTCAGAAAGTTTAATCTAGGGTGAGAGGAATGCCCCTTTCGATTAACATTGTTCCGAGTGTGCTTTTAGCTTCAAACAAGAATTATTGTCTGGTATGCACTGAAAAAGAGACCAGACAACTATAAATGGGGAAAAAGGATATAACTAGAAATTTTCGTTAATTTAAATAGGCCCCTCACCTATCCACCCTGAATTAGAACTCGAACCGAATTGGATCTGGATATTTTTCAGGTCAGTATTGGTGACAGCGTTTTGCAAACAAACAGAAACAGTTTTGAAAATAATTTTTTTTTTCTTGTTTGTGATAAATTGTTAAAATAAGAAGATGTAAAGTATCTATAATATCCGAAGTTCATCTACAAAGAATTCCGAATTGCTGTGAAATTAAGCGGAATTACTTTAACGATTATAACTGATTATAATGATAAGATTAAAACTTATTTATAGTATAATCATGATTACACTATGATATAGTAGTATATGATCAAACCCGTATCCAGAGGGGGGGAATAGGGGATTTTGACCTGCCCCCCCCCCCCCCCCTCAATGTTGGTCCGACTCGTAATAACGTAACAAAAATGAATATAAACCAATTTTTGATGCGTTTTTGTAATCCCCCTCCCCCCACAAAATAAATCCTTTTGTGAACACCCCCCCCCCGAAAAAATCTTGAATAGGTCCCTGAATATGATTATAATATAATTACCTTGCCCATACATTCAATCTGTTGTTGCACAATTTTTTTTAATCAGAAAAAAAAGTTTAGTTTCCCTTGATACTTTCCATTGATATGATAAAAGTAGAATATAACCGTAACATAATTACCTTGATCATACTTTCAATTCTTTGTTGCACAATTTGTTTTGATCGGAAATGAAGAAGTTGGCTAGTTTCCCTGGATCGTTTCATTCCATCTTTTGAACTAACGTCTTTTTGTTTATGGCTAACCTAAAATGTGAAACACTTTAGGAAGACCAAGATAAAAGTTCCAAGGATCTTTAAAGTCCAAGGACCCAAATGACCAAGATAGAATTTGGAACTCTTTAGCATGACCAAGATGAAAGATCCAAGGATCTTTAAAGTCCAAGGAACCAAGACAAAAATTTGGAACTCTTTAGGGGACCAAGATAAAAGGTCCAGGGATCTTTAAAGTCCAAGGAACCAAAGGACCAAGATAAAATATAGAACACTTTAGGAGACCAAGATAAACATATTAAAGATAAAAAATGAAAACCAAGGGAAGAAAGAGAAAATGATTGATAACATGCATACTAACGATGTATCTTGAAGGGAAGTTCTGAGAAAAAAAAAAGCTTGCAGTATGCAATAAAACTGCACTAAGTTCAAAAATATAAAACATATAGTCACACGCAAAATAATGCTACTAGATAATAAAAAAAGAAAGAAAACAGACACTCATTCTAACATAATCCATTAAAGAAAATTGAACTATTTGCCTTACATGTTGATCTGCCAATTAACCCCTACTATTGGACTTCTTAAAATTAATGTTCAACAATAACGTCGATTGTGCCAATCTGGGTACAATCAACATATTCAACAATATATTCAACAATCAGAGTTGATTGCATTAAAAAGAAGTTGAAAGAATCAAGCTCATGTTCTTATACGCTCATTAATACAAGAGTGCTGCCCAACTCATTTATTGACTTGATGGACCTCCCTCTTCCCCTTCCATACAGACGGAAATAATGACCAAAATGAACTTTTCCAGGAAAATAATCCTTTAAGCTAGGCAGACTTCTGAATTACTCCTGATTAACTGATTAATTACGAACAACCAATTGACTAACATTTTTACAAACAACGGCAGAAACATCATGTAGACCCTGATCCTTGTCGAAATTGTTAAATTAAAATCTTTTCCCTAAAAAATTTTATATTTGGGTATGCTAAACTAACGTAGATTAAATAATCGTTCATTTGATAAAACTTTCTGGGATTGTAGATGAAACTCACACAACTAGCCATAGAAAAGGGACGGCAAAGAGATTTCATAGCCTATGGTTCTGATATGCGCTTAAGTGGCACAATTTCTCCTCCAACAAGTTTAACAAAATGGGTCACTGTTAAATTTGACAATATTTCAAAAATATTTTACAACTGCTTCAGGTTACATTTAGTGTTCCCTGTTCTTTTTACAATGCAACAAATGACAATGCTCATTGCTATCGTACTGATTGATTGATGTTATTTATAAATATCGGACTGTTCGACACACAAAATTAGCGTTTGTCCGAACTCGTTTCTATTATTCTCCGAAATGTGTTATTTAACAACGTCATTTTAAAGTTTATGTTTCCCTTGAAAGTTTTGGCATTTTAATTTTGTGCTCACCTGCAGTTTTACTGTGTCAGAAAATCTTTTGCTATCACACCGTATCTAAGATTCAATCGTATACATCTACCAAATTATATTTTTGAAATTTAGTGTACAGGGTTGGGTTTTAGGATTAAATAGAAGTCCAATCTTTTTTTTTGGAATTGCGAAAGAAAGAACAATTTTTCTGTCTTTTAAGCTAGTTTAAATATTTCCTCAGGAGAAATTCTGAGCAGTATCATAAGCCTGGCACGGTGAATGCATAGATCTGAAACTAATGAATCCAATGATGTAAGTATCTTAGCCTTTTGATACAAGTTACAGCTGCAGGCTTATCGCGAAGTCGCAGTGCACTGCCTCTCAACTCTGTTGGACTGCGTGACCTGCAAAGCAGTGTGGAGGCTATTCGATTGAAGTCCTTCCTCCCAAAACGTAAATTCATACAAATATTAATTTTCCGTTTCTGTAATGGCTATTAAAAACAAATCTTAGAGGCAAAAGTAGATAGCAGTTTTTTCTTTTTCTTTTTCTGGGTGTAAGGGTGAAGTTGCCTGGAAAGATTGGCCCCAATCGGGCCCTGCAGTCGGAAGTAGCATGCGAACAAAGCATTGACTCAGAATCAGAACTGTGACTTTTTACGAAAGGGCATTCAAGACTGGACAACGCAAAAGCCTAAACCAGTTATGAAAGAAAGGAACTCGTACAAAGTTTTTCATACAGAGAAAACTATCTTAAACAGAATTTTACTCACGAATAAAAAAGATCATTCGTGTCAAAATACGATCGCGTGCGAACAGCAATTAATTACTAATGTAATTAATTAATTAATATGTAAAACTTTGAGTTTCATTTTGATTTGGACAAGAAATCAGACTGGTTATTAGGCCTATCATGTATGAAAATCACAAAGATAATCCTTCTATACAAAACTTGTGAAGGATGGTCTTGAATAACCAAAGTGCTGAGGGCAGTGAAAATGAAATAAAATCGTTCTAATTGGCTAAATGAAACTTACAAAACCATATTTATCTTAAAAATTTACGTAAAACCAAGAATTCGATTTTCAATAAATAAAAAGAAAAATTCTACATATGCAGTTTTTCATAGTAACAGGCACCAAAAAAAAAAAAAAAAAAAAAAAAAAAAAAAAAGGTAAAAACCTAGGAAAAATAGCAAAAAATTTAAGACGCTAATCAGATTAAGAAGGTGCAGCTCTCCTTTGAAACGCACTTGGGAATAAACAGATTGTTAATGTTTGAATTTGTACGGACAAAAAGCGTTCTAGGTAGCATTAATAAGGACGGTAGATGGGGTGAAGCTATAAAAAGCAGAATAGCCAGTAAAACGCTGCTTTTTGCATATAATAAAAGTCTGGAAGAATAGGAAGAAGGGTCTCTGAAACTAAGAGTATGATACTAGAAGAGCAGTAGGTCTAGTATGTCTATGACTCCGTAGCTTTAGCACTTTGAAAGGTTGAGGCGAATGTGCTAGATATTTTCCAGATGAATAATTTAAGGATAGTTCCATGTGCTAAAATTAAGCGAGAAAAAACGGGTTTTAATTTCAACAAAGCAGTGAGTAAGAACAAAACAACACTATAATTAAAATAATTCATTTAAAAAAAAAAGAAGTTCCGTGTGCTAAAAATTAAGCGAGAAAAACGGGTTTTAATTTCAACAAAGCAGTGAATAAAAACAAAACAACACTTTAGTTAAAAAAATAAAGAAAGTTCTATATGCTCGTTTGAATAACCGGATTATAAATGTTAAGCTGTATGAAAACGTGGTTTTATCCCAATTTCTAGGGCTATAATGAAAGAAACGTTAAGGTTTCCGTTAAGGTCAAAAGAAACCGGGGACAAATGAAAAGCAGGACGTCCTCAATTAAGATAAGAGGTCACAAAAAAGACTCAACGACGTAGGAGCTTCATGGAAGGAAGTAGAGGGTGGAGCTCTGAATAGATTGCGATGGAGGAGGAGCGTGTGCAGCTGCCTTGACATCAAGTAGCGTGATACAACTACTAGATGTCAGGAATAGTAGTAATAACAGAAATTAAGGACTTGTTCGTTGGCCAAAAGCAACTTCGGATGGTGGTCATGACTCTGAAGTAGTCTACACAGGAGATGAAGCCAGTTGGTCAGAGTTAAGCGCTTTAATACTAGCCACAAAACGAATTTTTTTTTGCACAGATGGACAACTCAATAGACAAACAGATTTTAAGGACTTGTTTGGTGACCAAAAGCAACTTCAGATGGTAGACATGCCTCTGAAGTAGTCTACACAGGATATGAAGCCAGTTGGTCATAGTTAATAGCTTTAATACTAGCTACAAAATGAAAAAAAAATTTGCACAGATGGACAACTCAATGACTCCCATTTGCAAAGCAGCTGGCAGTAGACCACAACACGTGGCTCAAACAGGTCTCAAAGATTCTTGATATCTGGCAAGGTGGAAACTCCTGATTCCCGCTACAAATAAAAGTAAGTAGTACAAAACGAAAATGCAAGTAAAACCTTGTAAATAATATAAGCTTCTTAATCAAGGAGGCACACTCGTGCCTCTTTAAAGAGGCGAACCACGACAATGTTAAGCGATCTTCGGTTCCAGTGGTCGCAGAGGGATGGGGAGGGATGAATTTCGTAGCCCGAGCTCCAACTAAGAAACCTGCCAAATTTCATCCCCCTCCGACTTTTCCTTCATGGGGAAAATCTGGCCGAAAGTTTCGACCCCCCAACCCCAGCCCCCCTTTAACGTTGTCCGATCGGGCTGAAATTCACAAGTTAAAGTCCCCTAGGGCCCAGGAGCTTATCCGCGAAATTTCAGCTCGATCCGATAACTCCTTCCCTGTTTTCCAGAAACCACGCATTGCCACTTAATGTTCATGTTCTCCTTTTGTTTCTTTTTCGCCACGCCTACAGGTCACAGCCGACATCGGATCTGGGTGTACGAAGACTCATTCGACGCGGAATTCTCCGAGTAATTTTGCTTGAAAGTTTCGTCGGAAAATCTTAACCCCCCGATTTTCTAGCTTAGAAAAACCCCATTTCCCTATAAGAGCCCATGTTAAGTTTTTTGTTGTTAAAAGTTACGAATTTCAACATCAAGTACATCAAAATGATCATCTCGACATGGTGAGACTGACTGAAAGCTTCAAAAAATTCTGTCTTAATCCGTAAAATTTTTATTTGAGAAAAATGACAGAAACCCTTTTTTTTCTGCCACGCCTACAGGTCACAGCCGACATCGGATCTGGGTGTACGAAGACTCATTCGACGCGGAATTCTCCGAGTAATTTACCTGGAAAGTTTCGTCGGAAAATTTTAACCCCCCGATTTTCTAGCTTAGAAAAACCCATTTCCCCATTGAAGGTAAAATTTTCTCTTGTAATAACATCACTTGTTTGAAAAATTCTTACACTAACAGCAGCTTGGCGCAGCGGAAGCGTGCTGGGCCCATAAGCCAGAGGTCGGTGAATCGAAACCGCTAGCTGATAACTTTTAAAATTTGTAAAATTAGGTAATTTTGTCAGTTTGAATTTATTGATACAGAAAGGGAGAAAATAAACATGGAAACATGTGATCAGAATTACATACTGGAATGTTCACAAGAATTTATACTGAAGCGGGGGTAAGGCTTGATGGAAGCAATTTAAAAGAACCATTTAAATTGATTTCCTAATTGAAGCCGTTGGTGAAATTTTCTATTGTAATAACTTGTTTGATAACAAGCATAACAGCAGCTTGGCGCAGCGGAAGCCCGCTGGGCCCATAAACCCGAGGCGGGTGGGTAAAAATCACTAGCTGCTAAATTTTTAATTAAGCTGCTAAACTATTAAAATTATCAAAATTAGATAATTTTGTCAGTTTGAATTTATTGATACAGAAAGCGAGAAAATAAACATGGAAAATTATTATTAAATTACATCCACCATGGATTGTAGAAAAACGTACAGAAATAATATGAAAAAAACTTCGTTTTCTTAAAGAGTTAAAGAGACTGCGTCCCAATGTCGAACCTTAAAACGTACAGGAATTAGGAGAGGCAGTTGGGGGGCTGCCACCCCCCAAACCCCCCGCTTTTAAAGACTCTTTTGTACAGGTTTTTTGTTGTGGGGAGACTTCATTGTTACTAATTACTAGTTTCGGCGCAATGGTTCTCCTGTCCTCTTGTGTTTAACATTTTTCGAAGTTATTCCATTATTCATTCATTTCAATTTTTTGTTAATTAAAAAGGGCCTTTCCGAAGCCAAGAGCGGGGGGTTAGGGGGGCGGAAGCCCCCCACAACAAAAAACCTGTACAAAAGAGTCTTTAAAAGCGGGGGTTTGGGGGGCGGCAGCCCCCCAACTGCCTCTCCTAATTCCTGTACGTTTTAAGGTTAGACTTTGGGACGCAGCCTCTTTAACTCTTTAAGAAAACGAAGTTTTTTTCATATTATACTTAATAAGAATAAACATAAAACCTTACAACTAATATCACAGCTCTTAACTCCGGCCACCTAGCTTCTGATGCTACTTGAACAGCTTTTGAGTCATGACCATCATCCGAAGTCCCTTTTTGCCACCAAACAAATCCACCATAGATGGAACGACATGCAGATCCTGATCCTCTTCTTGCCAAAATTGTTAAATCAACAACTTTTTCATCAATTCCATAAACCTGGGCCAGACAATAGACTAAAATATATAATACAATAAAGTAAACATTAGAAAAAAAGCAAACTTTTTATATAAACTATAAGAAAATAAAACTGCAAAAATTGTATGCAACAACGATGCAAATTGAGTGATCTATTTGAGTTAATTTTAAAATTATTTGGTAAAATTTATGGGGCCAAAAATTTATTCGGTGAAATGCTATAAAACTAGCATAAGTGCGCCAAAAGTAAACATGTGCATAATATTTTATACTGTAACTTACAAATCTTTCAGCAGGAAAACATTAAACAATGTTTGTCAGAAACTAGTGAAATATTTGTTTAAAAATTAAGAATGTTGAATAGTAGTATTTGCTATTGCTTACTATTTTCGAATATAACTCTGAATATTTTCAAATATTTAAAAATGTATATATTGTCAAACATAAAGACTTGTCACAGCTATATGCCTCACACCTCACACAAATTTTTATTGTTCAAGAAGCACTAAAAACAAAAAAATATTACATCTTTTGCTATGAAGCATAATGTGTTGTCGTAATTCAAACATGGAAGTTGTATCGACATGTTTTTCTGTGCAATCGAGAGATAGGAAAGAAAACGAAAGACGAATTGGATGAAAAAAAAATTAAACCGTTGAAGTGCACACATCTAAAGAAAGATTGTTCTCTCTATGAAAGCATCATTATATATGAATAACAAAACATTGTTATGGAGGGGGCTATTAGCGTAGGAGGAGGGGGGCTATGACGAATCGTAACACAAAATTACAACATCTATTGTGAGAGTTGATAAGAGAAAAAGAGTAAGGGATGTATGTCACTAACTTAAATGGGAAATATATCACTCACATCAGTAATCAATTTTGTTCTTCATGGTCAGAACAAGTTGAAAGGTTTTAGATGAGCACTCACTGCTCTTCTTTAATAAGTTTAGTATTTAGGAGATGAAATGTGACACCTTGCGGAAAATAAGTTTAAAGTACCAAGGACATTAAAAATTATACCTGATTGTTATAACAGGTAAGTGGAAACCTAAACAACCGTAAATAGCCTACATCTTACTTATAAGATGTTTCAAACAGTTCGTGGTAACGAACTGTAGTAAGGAGCGACCCGGCTCAATAGTAACCAAAACTCTAAAAAACGGAATTTTGATCCTAAAAGATATATCAACAGAATCGAATTTTAATGCTGATTTTAAATATATAAGTTTCATCAAGTTTAGTCTTACCCATCAAAAGTTACGAGCCTGAGAAAATTTGCGTTTTTTTTAGAAAACAGGGGGAAACACCCCCTAAAAGTCATAGAATCTTAACGAAAATCACACCATCAGATTCAGCGTATCAGCGAACCCTACTGTAGAAGTTTCAAGCTCCTATCTACAAGAATGTGGAATTTTGTATATTTTGCCAGAAGGCAGATCACGGATGCGTGTTTATTTGTTTGTTTGTTTTTTTTCCAGGGGTGATCGTATCGAACCAGTTGTCCTAGAATGTTGAGAGAGGGCTCATTCTAACGGAAATGAAAAGTTCTAGTGCCCTTTTTAAGTGACCAAAATAATTAGAGGGCACCTAGGCCCCCTCCCAGGCTAATTATGTTCCCAAAGTCAACGAATCAAAATTCAGAGATAGCCATTTTATTCAGCGTAGTCGAAAAACCTTATAACTATGTCTTTGGGGACGGCTTACACCCCTACAGTAGCCCCTCCCCGTGGGAGGGGCTACAAGTTAAAAAACTTTGACCAGTGCTTACATATAGTAATGCTTATTGGGAAGTGTACAGAGGTTTTCAGGGGGATTTTTTGGTTGGGGGGAGGGGTTGACAAGAGGGGGATATGTTGGGGGAAATTTGTCAAACGCAAATTCCATCGAGGAATTTGTCATGGGGGAAGAAAATTTCCATGAAGGGAGCGCAGGATTTTCTAGCATTATTTAAAAAAAAAACAATGAAAAAATAAATACGAAAAGTTTTTTCAACTGGAAGTAAGGAGCAGCATTAAAACTTAAAACGAACAAAAATTATTACGCATATGAGGGGCTCATCTCCTCCTAATACCTCGCTCTTTACGCTAAAGTATTTTTAGTAATTTCAACTACTTATTCTATGGATTTTATGATTCAGGGGTCATTCTTAATGAATTGGGACAAAATTTAAGCTTTAGTGTAAAGAGCGAGGTACTAACGAGGGGGCGAACCCCCTCATATATGTAATAAAAACATGAGAATACAAAAGTTCTTTACGTAAGCTAATTTATAAGTTACGTAAATCTTTTACTAATAAAAAGATTCGTAAAAAATTAAAAGTTCTAGTTGCCTTTTTAATTAACCAAAAAATAGGAGGGCAACTAGGCTTCCTCCCCTGCTCTTTTTTTCTCAAAATCATTCGATCAAAATTATGAGAAAGCCATTTAGCCCAAAAAAAATATGCAAATTTCGTTTTAATTATTCTTCTGTGGAGAGCCAAAATCAAAACATGCATTGGTTCAAAAACGTTCAGAAATTAAATAAAAAAAAAGTTTTTTTAACTGAAAGTAAGGAGCGACATTAAAACTTAAAACGAACAGAAATTACTTCGTATATGAAAGGGGCTGCTTCCTCATCAACGCCCCGCTCTTTACGCTAAAGTTTTTTACTGTTTTAAAAAGAAAATTGAGAGAAAGAGTCAAACTTTAGCGTAAAGAGCGGGGCGTTGATGAGGAAGCAGCCTCTTTCATATACGAAGTAATTTCTGTTCGTTTTAAGTTTTAATGTCGCTCCTAACTTCTAGTTAAAAAAACTTGTTTTTTTTTTATTTAATTATAAACCGGGTTTATAAACCGGGATAAATCGGCAATTTGATTTCTGATGAAAAAGACCTCCAAATGCAGTTATGCAGTTTTGATAGCAAAAAAAAATCAGCGAAAAATAAGCTGAAAATCGAAGGCCTGAAACAATTTAAGAAAGGTGTAGCTTTCCTATGTAAGTATTGTTGTCTCTCGAAACCACCAGACTGTTGATGTTTTAATTTTACCGACGAAAAATTATAATTAATTAGTTTTGCCTAAAGGTGGTAACACTGACCAAAATGTCATACTCCTCTAAAAATTTCATAACTTCAAACAACCACAAGAAACGTCCCGGAAAATCAAAACATATATATATGTATATATATATGCATTGTATATCTTAATAAACAATTTATCTTACAAGTATATTTTAATAAATAATATAAATCAGGAATCCAGTTTTTGATAAAAAAGACCTTCATATGAAATTAGGCAGTTTTTAGTAGTAGCACGGGCCAAATTAAAAAAAAAGGAATTTGGGCCAAAAATCAACAAAATAAGCTAAAAACATATGATACAAAATAGCTTAAGAAGGTTTAGCTTTCGTTTAGCTAAACCTCGTATTTGGATGAGGGTTGTTACCCTGGGGGTGTTTGAAAGAAGGTGATTGTTTTTTTCTTTTTTCCTTTCATTATTATTTTAATAGTGTAGGATGTTTCTAGAAATATTTATGTAGGTTTTTTAATCATTTTTTTTTTTTAATTTAGGATGTCTTCAGGAATGTTTATGTAGTTAATCACTATGTGTTAGCAAAATTTAAATTTTTCCCTAGCCTCATGATTTATATTTGTAATAGTTTATATTTTTGTTTATTATGTAATAAAAAGGTCAAAAATTTTAAAAATCTACCTTAAAGTACCAAGGACATTATAATGAAATCTGGTTTTTATTGGTTTAGTGGAAACTTACACAACCATATACGGCTTTAAAAATCCAGAAAAGCTAAGAACTCAATTTTTAATGAAGCAGGTCTCCATATGCAGTTATGTAGTTTAACCCTTAGCAGGTGCCAAGTTTGAAAATGACGAACATGTTGAACAACCAACAGCAAATGAGGGAAAAAAATATATCATTGGAGTTCTAGAACCCCTAACCTTCCTGATTACACTAACAAAAGATAGATACTGCCATAAATCTAAGCTATGGTTTAATGTGAATATTATTGGATTGATTCCAGATATTATTAGAATAATTACCTAAGAGAATTTTACACTTAACTGATGAAATTTACATAAATGTACTTCACAAATTGACTTCATGGTAGTTCAGTCACCAAAAAGTATTAAACTCAATCCACAATTTTGCCCAATTGCCCGTTTATCACAGGGTCACAAATTTATTTCTATCATAACTTATGGCTTTTAATTATACCACTATTACTATTACTAATAAACACTTATCACAGCACCAAGCCTCGTTCAAAGCATCATTCTATATTGCTTCTCATGAAGTTCCCTCTTCCTTATAAATCTCTTCTTGTAACCTCCTCCCATCTAATTCGAGGATATCCTGGTTTGCGTTTTGTCGAAAATAGATTGTGACTAAGCAAACTTTTTTCCCAGTCTACAAGTATTAATAATAACTCATTACAATAACAAGACACCTGGGGTCATCCCATCTGTACACACCTCCTCCATCTTTTAGTCAATATCCATTGCAATTCTGTGTTGCTTGCTAGGCCCTAATTTTCTCAAGGGATGTTCCTTGCCAAGCGCCCTTCTCAGCAATGTATGTAGCCATTGTCAAGCAAACGCTCGAAAGTTCATTCTGTAATCCTTCAGAAACAAAGAACAAAGTATACCAAAAATAACGTTTTACCAGTATATACAAGGAAAGCTTTTATTCATTTAAAAAAAAAATTAATAATTGGAAAAATAAATATCTCAGCTCTGATTTAAAGAAAAACGAACCAAATATTCCTCCACTGAAAGACTTTCTTCAAGGGACGATGGTAGATCCGGCTACCAAAGCACCAATTCCGGTCCAAAAAACCGAATCCGGCAACTGACTACCGAACATAGCTTTAGAGAGAATCTAAAACACAAAAAAAGAAGAATAAGAAAAACTATGCGTAAAAACATAGAGCCTTACCTAAACAGGCAAAGCCTGCAGCGCTTGAAGCAAGTCCTGCAGCTGTAGCAAAATTGTTTTCAGAGCAGATCCGCAGTTTATATTTTGATAACTCTTTCTTCTCCTCTGAGATATGCTTTTTAGCTAAAAAATGAAAGAAGCCCAATAAATGAAAGTAAATGGATGAGTCAGGCAAACACCAAGGAGGCCAATTCATCTCACCTCAACTCTTAGCAGTTTTTCCACGTCTTCTTGTAATTTCCTAAAAGTTTCTGCTGTTTTAATGAAAAAAATACATAATTTGGGCTATATGTTTGTGCATTATAGGGGTAGGGGTGGTGGTAAAGTATTGGGATAGTAGGAAGTTAGAAAACAATTGTTACTTCATAATATCAGAATAGTTGTAGCTAACATATTAGGCATGCAGACCCACTGTGTCTGCTCCTTGATTTTCAAGTCCTTACTTGGCTATTGTCACACAATCTAGTCATTGGAAAAGGGCGCGTTTCAAAGATCTCCCATGAAGCTATACATCTCTGGTATGGCAGTAGTGTTGGAGTGAAGATTAGTTTACAGAAGGGATTAGAAACAGAAAATTTTTGTAGAATCACTTTTTGCTGTTTTAATGAATTTGAAATAATAAAAGCCAGGGAGTGTATCTAATATGACTAATTGTTTGTTGTAAAAGACAAATGATAATTCAACAGAATTTTAACGATAACATTGGATTTTATAAACATTCTAAAAAAATAAAAGAGCGTGAGATATTCGATCACAAGGCAATATATAAAGTCGTATGTAGCGCAAAAAGACGTGATTGAATATGTACAGATGCCCCACGCAACCACATGACGATACGTTGCTATTCCTAACAGTTATCTCTTATTATAGAATTAAACGATAACATTATTTATATAACTATCTAACGATATAAATATAAATATAGCATATTTAACGATAAAATTAGATTTTATAAACATTCTAAAAAAATAAAAGAGCGTGAGATATTCGATCACAAGGCAATATATAAAGTCGTATGTAGCGCAAAAAGACGTGATTGATATGTACAGATGCCCCACGAAACCATATGAAGATACGTTGCTATTCCTGACAGTTATCTCTCATTATAGAATAAGATGGGAAGTTATTGACCACCATGTAAAAACAGGGCAGCCGAAAGTTTATCAGTCAAAAGACATCAGAGTACTTCTCAGAGACAAGGAGTGCCAATTGGGGCTGAGGGTAGGCAATTACTCCCAAGATTTTATACCACTCCCACTTCTATATTTAGAACAATACCTTTCTTTGGTATTCTCATTGAAAAGAAAAAAATGCCTCTCCCCCTCAAAATTTGCATACATCTTTCTTTGTATGTTCATTTTAAATAAAAAGCCAATCCGTGCCCACCCAATTTCACCTTTTTTATGAATTGGAGTCCATGCTAAGAAACTGCAAAACCAATCGATTTGGGAAAGGAAAGTAATTTAAAAATGAAAAGAGCACGCTGTTCCCACTATTAAAAATCGAAGACAAGACACGAAAAAGGCCTACAGGGTTACACTCCCACCCCTTAAAGACTACAAAGGGATTAGAAGTGATAAATTATTTGGTATTCACAAAAAAATATGGAGATTTTCTGACTAAATAGCCTTAAATTTTAGCCCATTCGTCAGTTTTGTTAGGCTCATCCAAATTTCTGCTGGTGTTCTTGCCTATAGCAGAACCGTTTAGTTCTAAGCTAAAAATGTTCAGCTGTAGTTTGTGCGAGAGTTTGCTGAGAAATCTTTGTTCTATTTTAATTTTCAGAGCAGTTTCCTCATGAATTTTGTCATAAGTTCGGAAAAATAAACTCTTTTAATAACCTCCGCATAAGTGGAAGTGGCTTATTTTTGTCAAAGAAAAAAAAATGGATAGCAGATATTATTTTAAAGCTTGCAAATGTGTTTACCAGGGCCTTCAAGCCTTTATTTAGAAGATATTTATATGGAATCAATTTAAGGAATCGATTTCGTTTGAAAATTTATCAGCAAATTTCTATAATAAAATAAAACAAAAATAGAAATTGAGACCGGCTTTAATATTGCATCAGTCCTAATCAGTACATCATTCGGACTGATTATAGACGGATAACAGATAGACATATCTATTAACAAATGAACTAAGCTCCTTTTTATACAATCCTAATAAGGGGGGAATTAAAGCCAGGTTAGCTTCTCACTCAATTGGACTATCTGTCTTGGCTTTTTCTATTATTAGCCATGACTTGATGCCCTCAACTATTCTATTTGAATTCAAAAATAAACAGATCCTATCATCTACGCATTTAAGCACCATATTCCATAAGGCTAAAGATCCTGCTGAGCCATTGGTGGTGCATCCATAGGGTGTCAAATCAAAATCTCAGTTGCTAGGTCTTTTTTACAGAGACAGGTAATAAGACCGCGGCCCAACCCTGCGAGAGGCGGAGCCAATTCCTGGTTACGAAGCCGAGCATCAATCTATTGAACTTCCAATTGATCACCAGCTTTCATAGAAAACACAATCAATTTCTCAAGGGGTTGCCCACTCTTCGCCACTTGATGTACATCCCGAAATGTCAATTGTTTACGTGACACGCTTCATCCCAGGCATAAGTGCACTTTGCACGACGCGATTTTTTTAAAGTTTCCATCCCCTCGGAATTTCTATATATGTGTTACAAAAACTATTTACGAACCATGCCAGTGACTTTGAAAAACTTTTCCAGACATTTTTCTATGTAGGTCGCTTTGGATTTAAAACCAGTAGATAATTTGTTCAATCATTTGCATAACTTGTAGAAATTATAAAAAGAATCGAGCAATAAACATAATTACAATCCTGTCCAAACAAAGCAACTAAAAATTTGAGGTTTTCTAGGTAAACAGTGATAAGGTACAATTACCCTAAAGCTTAGATCAAGCAATTTTCCGAATTGTGTTTGTCTAAATGTTCCTTATACAACTAGTATAGATTTAGGAAAGACCTTTCTAAAATAAAGTTTTGTCATTTTTGAAAAGCAACATTAATATACAAATCCAGTCAATTTAAATGATAAGTTTTAAATCCTTAGACTCTGAAAGACTAAATGCCATATTTTAAACCAACGTTAAGACATCATTACCTAAGAGTGAAATTGCGCTAAAAACTAAATGTGAGAAAAAATTGATTAAAGATTTTGATCAATTTTCACTATGAACATTATAAAGAATCAAAGATGAAAAAAGATGAACAGGCCAAATAATAAGTAAACTTTAAATTAAGAAGTAAACAAACTTGATTCAAAGTTGATTGGATCAAAACTAGTTAGAGTGTAAGGATTCATTTCCGACTAATGGTGCTTTCACACAACACCGTAAACGTTTCACACTAGCATAACGTAACACTTGTTACGTTATATAATCTTACGCAGAAATTTTGTCCGTAACGTAGGCTGTGCCTAGTAGACTTCAGCTCAAAAAAAATTTCACGTTAGGTTATGAAAAGTCAACATAGTAGTATTAAAATAGGATTTCTGAATAAGCAGTTAATAGATTATGTAAATAAACTACTAAACTTTTACTACAAAGCCTTCAAGCTTCATCAGAGCTTGAATTATCAAATCCATTTCACGTTCTAATTTTGAATAGTTTACATGTAATTGTGACGATTTTTGACTATGGTTTTGACAGTTTTATGGACTTTTTACGTTAACCTTTTTTGAAAGGACTTGTTTAAGTGTGAAAATTTAAACTTAATGTAGCGTAACTTATCCAATTAGAACAGAAAACTTTGTACGTAAAGTGAAGTTCACTTAAGATATTTCTAGCTTTTGACAAAATAGCCGTACTAAAGTTTACAAAACATGGAGAAATAGCCACATTCAAGTAGTTATTCAATAGAAGACATTAAGGGACTCCTCCATAAGTCTTCGAGGAGGAACCAGACGTTCTTAACATCATATGAGGGAGTCAGTGTGCAGCAAAGACTATTTTAGGTTTTTCTAACCAGTCTATCGATTAGCGGGATTCCCTCTATTGTTTTTTTTTTTTGCCTCTTATAATCGCTATAATTATTTTCTCTATTTTAAATTCCAGGTTTTCACATCTGGCATGTATAGGTGTAGGTCAGACCATGTCCTTGAAATTTGTCTTTCCTGAATAAGCAGGAATTGATATCGATACAGAAGTTGAATACAATACAGTTGAATTAGTATTTCCCATGAGAAAGGTAGTAGGGTTTAGCAATAAATTTTTTAGATCTATAAATTTATTTTAATCTTAATACACATTTAAACTCCTTTAATACCTACAGGTCAGGTGCATAAGCAAGAATACAACACAATTTTGATTTATATTTGACTCTTAACAAGGATAAATGAAATTTATTATTGTGGAGTTTGGCCTTTGCCCTGATCTTGCAACAATCGAATGAATACTCAATTACCACTCCTTTATTTTCATCCACTTTTCAAACTTTTCCTTGATGCAAAAGTCTACTACAGCATGTGGTAAATTTTGAAATTGCCCCATTACTGAGCTAGATAGAATACGAAGACGTCAATCGGTGTGTCTTT
>NC_088877.1:38834162-38923781 GCF_032884065.1 Artemia franciscana
TAGACATTGATCTGGAGGACCTGTTGCAGATAGTTGGAAAATTTGGATCTATAAATACGAACTTAGAGGCTTCATCCCACCCCCAACAGTTAGTGGGGTAATGAAATATCTTAATTAAATCAATGAAAATTCAAATGAATAAAGTCAGTTAAATGATGGGTACTTACGTGTTATAACGACCAAACCAAAGAAGTGAAGATGGGTTGTTTCTAATGAAATTTCCCAAAATATGATGAAAATATAATACTTTAGTAACAAAATTATGGGAACTACAACAGAGAATTATGGAAAGCAGGCTGCCCATAAGGCGTTATATTAAATACCTAACCAACTCTATATATTAAACATTTATTTGAAATATACCGGTTCATCTCACTGAGACTAAGCTATTTATCTTCGATTTAAACAGAGAGACAGATTTTACTCAGATCAAGAACTTGAGTGTGGTCGCTGTAACATTTAAGTACCAATTGAAGCTTTGCGAAAACTGCGTGTTGCCATTATGTGATCGTTTTTGTATTTTTAGAATTTCGGTTGCAGTTGAGAAGGGTATAATTTCTTAGGCCACACTGCCTTTTCATTTGTCAGTTTAAAAGTATTGAAAATATTCATAAAAACAGGGATTTTGTTCTATAGGACAGTGAAGAAAACTTGTGCTAATAATGATAAAATTCCGAATATTTCGGCTGCACATAGGGAAGCATTTACCAACCAGAAATAATATATTTACCGACTATGATTCTACGTCGTTGGATTTAGCTTAGGGCGAATTGTCTTCCAATCAAGAACAGGCAAAAAATGTTAAAAAAAGGATAGTTGATCCTGATAGGCGGTATGTTTGTCCCCTTTTTAAAGATGAGGATGAATACTTGGATCATTTTCTCCGAAAATGCCCGGTGCCCTTGGATTGACGGGAAATTTGTTTGCATGGGATTAACTTGATGCTTCCTGGTATTCTGCAAAATAGTAACCCAACCACAATATTTCGAGCGGAAGTGTATATAGATAAATCTTTTGTATGAAGAAAAAAATTATATGATTAATTTCTTTTGTTGTTAGATTGGGTATTTTCGCGTTGTATTCTGTTTCTGCGCGTGTTTGTAATTTGTACTGTTGTTTAATTTCCTTGTTTGTTTGGTTATTTATTGATATTTTTCTGTGTATGTGGCCCATGGGCTTTTAATACGCTTATCTATCTATCTATCTATAACAAAAAAAAAACAAAACTTAGATTAAACAAACAAAAAGAAAATTGAGAAAATTAAATAGCCAAAAATCAAATACGGGTCAAGAAACCTTGTTTCTACTCCTAAAAAACTGAATGAATATGAGCCTTTCTTTTTCAATTGAATGAATGTGAAAGAATCTCTCTCCATTATTTTTGAAAAAAAACTACCCCTGTCAGTTTTTTATGTACCTGCCATAGCCAAATGACAAAACTAGTAGTTTGATCAAATACCTAGGGCTTAGGTGAACAAATGTGATAAAAAAAAAGGTAAAAAAATGAATGTGACGATCAATGGTGTTAATTTATGAAAACTTAAGAAGAAGGGGGCAAACTCGATTATTCGATATCTAGGCAGGAGCAAGTTTATCGTTTTTTTTTCAGTACAAATACCAAAGAAAGGCATTCTCGACAAAAAAGGCCCCCCCCCCAAAAAAAGGAATTTTACAAATATAGGGGAGGGACAAAAGTTTTAGGGATCACAGGCCTCACTCCATTTGTCATCATTTGTAATGATTTTTTGTTTTTCAAAAGGAATCTAGTGATTTGGAAGATTCTCTAGTATTTAGTATGATTGAAAAAATTTATCCCACTTGTCAAAAAGTGCAATATGACGGTTGCTACAGCTCTATTTCTAAAGTTTATTTTATTTTTATTTCATTTTATTTAATTATATTTTAATTATATATTTATATAGTATTTATTTATTTATATATGATATTTTTTATATAATATTTTTTTTAATATTTTAATTTTATATAATATTTTTTTAATTTTATATAATATCTATTTAATTATATATCTAATTTTAGTTTATTAGATTTTATTTAAATTTTATTTATTTTATTTTTTCAGATATATCTACAGCTTTTATTTTATTAAATAAAAAACAAGTTTTTTTTAACTGAAAGTAAGGAGCGACAATAAAATTTAAAACGAACAGACATTATTATGCTTATGAAAGGGGATCTTTCGACTCTTTGTCACAACTCTACTTTTTAAAACAATAACAATATTAGCGTAAAGAGCGGGGCGTTGAGAAGAGGATAGCCCATTTCATATACAGAATAATTTCTGTTCGTTTTAACTTTTAGTGTCACTTTTTACTTTCAGTTAAAAAAACTTGCTTATTTTATTTCATTTCTCAACGTTTTTAAATTAATGCAGGTTTTGAATTTGGCTCACCGTAAATGAATAATTAAAACAAAATTTGTATATTAATTTTGCTTTTAAAAACTAATAATAACCTTATAATAACCCAAGTTTGATTTTTATTTCGGTTGTTTAAGAATGACTCCTGAATCGCAAAGGCTATTTAATTACATAATAGTATCTTTTAAAAGTTAAAAAGAAACTTTAGCGTAAGAGCGAGCTACTGAGGAGAGGTAAACCATCTCATATACGTAATATTTTCTGTTTGTTTAAAGTTCTACTGTTGCTTCTTATTTTCAGTAAAAAAAAAAAAAAACTTGTTTTTTATTAAATTGCCGATCGTTATTTAAACAATGTCGTGAAATCCATCTCCCCCTCCATGGAACACACCCTTCACCCACGAGAAATTTCTACATGAAAAGATTCTCCCATGTAACTTAAATCAGCGATGTTTGCAGAACTAATTTTGTAAGGCGTTGTAACAAAACGGCCAAAGAGGTCGAAGCTATTTTTATGAAAATGAAAGTCGCAAGTTGAGCAATTCTCAAATGACTGAAATGAATGAAACAAAAGATCTTTAAAAGATATGTGTCATAATTTATGTTCGTTTTAAGTTTTAATGTTATTAAATAGAAAAAACAAGTTTTTTTAACTGAAAGTAAGGAGCGACATTAAAACTTAAAACGCACAGAAATTACTTCGTATATGAAAGAGGCTGCTTCCTCATCAACGCCCCGCTCTTTACGCTAAAGTTTGACTCTCTCTCTCAATTCTTCTTTTTAAAACAGTAAAAAACTTTAGCGTAAAGAGCGGGGCGTTGATGAGGAAGCAGCCTCTTTCATATACGAAGTAATTTCTGAGCGTTTTAAGTTTTAATGTCGCTCCTTACTTTCAGTTAAAAAAACTTGTTTTTTATTTAATTTCTGAACGTTTTTGAATCAATGCATGTTTTGATTTTGTCTCTCCGCAGAGGAATAATCAAAACGAAATTTGCATATTTTTTTTTTTTTTTTTGGCTAAATGGCTTTCTCATAATTTGGATCGAATGATTTTGAGAAAAAAAGAGCGGGGGACGAAGCCTAGTTGCCCTCCGATTTTTTGGTTAATTAAAAAGGCAACTAGAACTTTTAATTTTTTACGAATCTTTTTATTGGTAAAAGATTTACGTAACTTATAAATTAGCTTACGTAAAGAACTTTTGTATTCTCATGTTTTTATTACATATATGAGGGGATTCGCCCCATCGTCAGTACTTCGCTCTTTACACTAAAGCTTAAATTTTATCCCAATTCATTAAGAATGACCCCTGAATCACAAAAGCCGTAGAATAAATAGTTGAAATTACTAAAAATACTTTAGCGTAAAGAGCGAGGTATTAGAAGGAGGTGAGCCACTCATATGGGTAATAATTTCTGTTTGTTTTAAGTTTTATTGCTGTTCCTTACTTCCAGCTGAAAAAGCTTTTTCACATTTATTTTTTAATTGTTTTTTTTTTTAAATAATGCTAGTAAATCCTGCTCTCCCTTCATGGAAATTTTCTTCTCCCATGACAAATTCTCGATGGAAAGTTCCCCCAGCGTATCCCCCTCTTCTCAATCCCTCCCCCCAACCAAACGAATCCTCCTGAAAACGCCTGTATACTTCCCAATAACCATTACTATATGTAAGCACAGGTCAAAGTTTGTAACTTGTTGCCCCTCCCACGGGGACTGTGGGGGAGTAAGTCGTCCCCAAAGACATAGTTATAAAGTTTTTCGACTACGCTGAATAAAATGGCTATCTCAGAATTTTGATCCGTTGACTTTGGGAAAATAATTAGCGTGGGAGGGGCCTAGGTGCCCTTCAATTTTTTGGTCACTTTAAAAGGGCCCTAGAACTTTTCATTTCCGTTAGAATGAGCCCTCTAGCAAAGTTCTAGGACAACTGGGTCGATACGATCACCCCTGGAAAAAAAAAAACAAAAAAAAACAAAAAAACAAATAAACACGCATCCGTGATCTGCCTTCTGGCAAAAAATGCAAAATTCCACATTTTTGTAGATAGGAGCTCGAAACTTCTACAGTAGGGTTCTCTGATACGCTGAATCTGATGGTGTGATTTTTGTTAAGATTCTATGACTTTTAGGGGGTGTTTCCGCCTATTTTCTAAAATAACGCAAATTTTCTTAGGCTCGTAACTTTTGATGGGTAAGACTAAACTAGATGAAACTTATATATTTAAAACCAGCATTAAAATGCGATTCTTTTGATGTAGCTATTGGTATCAAAATTCCATTTTTTAGAGTTTTGGTTACTATTGAGCCGGGTCGCTCCTTACTACAGTTCGTTACCACGAACTGTTTGATTCTTTACTTTCAGTAGGAAGAAAAGTTGTTTTTTTATATTTAATAACACCATACGCCGAACATATACAATGTCTTTGGTTTATTATCGCATAAAAATCATAGTTATGAAACTCCTTAAGCTAAAATTAAATGCTAAGATTGGCCGGAAAACAAAACAAACAAGTTATTGCTTATATCGGCCGTTATATTACAAAATTCGAACTTTAGAGTAAAGAGCGAGGTATTGACGAGGGGATGAACTTACTCGTATACATAATATGAGAGGCTTCGCTCCCACGTCAATACCTCGCTATTTAAGCTAAAGTCCAAATTTTGTTCCAGTTCCTTAAGAATGACCCCTGAATCACAAAGGTGGCTTAATTAGAATAAATAGCTCTTTTGAAATTACTAAAAACACATAAGCTTAAACAGCGAAGTATTGAAGGGGGAACGAACCCCGTCAAATACGTAATAATTTCTGTTCTTTTTAAGTGTTAATGTTACTCCTTACTTTCAGTTGAAAAAACTTGATTTCTTTAATTTAATTTCTGATCTATTTTAGACAATACTTGGAAATCCGGCGCCCCTTCATAGAAATTATCGTCCCCTATGAAAGATTCCTCCATGGAAAGATCCTCCAACGTACTCCACTCCCTTCACCAGAAAAAAAAATCCCCCTTGAAAATGTCTGAATACTTACCAATAACAAAAATAGCAAATACTATATGTAAACAATGGGCAAAGTTCATAATTTGAAACCCTTCCGCCGGGGACTGTGGGGGATTAGGTCGTCCTCAAAGACATAATTATTAGATATTTCGATTATGTTGAACAAAAGGGCTATCTAAAAATTTTGATCTGGTGACTTTGGGAAAAAATAAGCGTGGGAGGGGTCTAGTTGCCCTCCAATTTTTTTGATCACTTAAAAAGGGCACCAGAACTTTTAATTTCTGTTCGAATAAGCCATCTTGTGAAATACTAGGACAACTGGGTCGATACGATCACCCCTGGGAAAAAAACAAAAATAAAAACAAAACAAAAATAAGCACGTACCGTTAATCTTTTTTCTGTCTAAAAATACAAAATTCTACATATGTGCAGAGAGGAGCTTGAAACCTTTACAGCAGGGTTTTCTGATGCATTGAATTTTCATTGAGATAATATGACTTTTAAGGGATGTTTCCCCTTTTCTTCGAAAATAAGGCAAATTTTCTCAGGCTCGTAACTTTTGATGGGTTGGACTGAACTTGATGAAACTTATATATTTAAATCATCACACAAATTCAATTCTTTTAATGTGTATATTGGTATCAAAATTCTCATTTTTAGAGTTTCGGTTACTATTGAGCCGGGTCACTCCTTACTTAGAATTCGTTACCACGAACTGTTCGACACGTCAGAATTTGTCAAATGAAACCAGAATAAGATTAAAACTAATCTGTGTAATTAAATAATTATTTTCCCTTGATACAAGAGCCTTTTGTCAAAGAACATCAAGAAATCTAAAGGATTATCATATATCATAAATCATAAAGAAATCTATAAAGGAATATCATCTGACGAAGGAGTGCGACAGGGTTGTGCCCAACCGCCCATTCTATTTAACTTTGTCAGGGACCAGATCTTTAAGACCATGAAGATCCCTTGCTACCAGACTGAAGATCAGCCAATCGAAAACAAAATCAATGCGCACCTCTGGGCTAAATGTAACTCTGATCACATTAAATGGTATCCTAATCGGGGAGGTTCAGAATTTCAAATATCTAGGCTCCCATGTAAATCCCAAGAGCGAGGCTCTAAATGAAATACAAAGCCGCATCTCCACAGCCTGGGCAGTACTTATTCAGCTTTGGAAGTGCCTCTGGTGACGAAATGAAATCTCTCTTCGAACAAAGCTCCGGATATATAACGCGTTGGTCCTCTCTGTACTTCTTTACGGCACCTCTGGCACCTCAGAGCTGAGGAAGCTAATGACTTGATCCTCTTCCGCCACAAGTGTCAGCACTGTATTCTTAGCTTGTGTCTCTCTGACCGTGTCTCTAATGACGTTATCAGAAGAAGATCTGGTGATATACCACTTGTCTCTGCTGTTGTCAAAGCAAGATGTCTACGGTGGTTCGGGCATACACTCCGCCGACCAAATGACTTGTTCAGCAAACAAGTGCATGAAATGCAATTGTTTGCACTGAAATGCACCCTTACGCACTGGAAGAAAACGCCCGGAGGACAGAAAAAGACATGGTTATCGACAATTAGAGTGCGACCTCGGGCAATTGGGAGGTTTCAAGAATCACAGGCATCGCTGGAATGGACAATAGATTCAGTTGATCGAGCCAGTCGTACTTGAAAGAGAACGATGGAGGGACGCTTGTTGGCAAATTCTGGACGCCACCATGGTCCTGGACGAGCCTCGAACGTGGTCCAATTATAAGTAAGTACACATACACCAATAGCAGCAAATTGGTCGCCGTCAATAAAGAAGATGTATCTACAAAATTTGTACCTACAAATACAAAATTTGTACCGACAAAAAAAAAATTTAGTTCTAATTCCAGTAATTTTTCGTAAAAATACTTTTATTTCTAGTGACTATTTTTAGCAGCATAAATACCGTATAATTGTATCCTAATTTATTGCATTGATACTGCACTTCATATTTACATATTGGTTGAAAACAAAGTCGTATCCAGTGGTGGGGGGGTGAGGTTAGGGAGTTTGAACCCTTCCCCCAAAAATTGGCTGTTTGTCTAACTCGTGAAAACTTAACAGAAATTCATATAAACGAATTTTTCATGCGTTTTTTTAAGGTTTTTTTGTTGTTTTAATACCCCCTCGAACAAAAAACCAGGATACGGCCTTGGGTGTAAATTAAAACGTCGGTGTGGCCACGCCCAGGAGAAGTGATGTCTCCATAATTCACATTCATAGTACATCAAACCATGCGGCAATTACACACAAATATCCTATTTTTAAACATAATCAAAGGGCGTTTTTTAAATTCAAAATGATCAGAAATTATCCGAAGTTTAAGGGGGCTTCCACACTTTTTGCTAGAAAGGAAATGAGACAGAGGTACAACTTTTCTAAACAGTGTTTTTCGAAAAGATGCTAATCTGATGATTTCGACTCGCAATCATCTTGCAAAACTGCTCAAATGCTTCTTATTTGGCAACACTGTGACGGAGGATCAAAATTACACATTATGCAAACTAACTATGAAAATTTACAAGATAAACATATTCATATCTGTCATATTCTTGTCCAAAATGTAAATTGACTGTTTGGACAGATAATTTGTAAAGCAAATATGAAATTATGTTTAGTTTTTCACACGATGCTTAGTTTGTGTCATCATTTTAGACTGGTCTTGTATGTCGGATGTTATTCGGGTTTGAGAATTATCCCATTCGTGAGAGAGCTAAAAGAAGGCCCAGTTTTCCGTGGAAAATATCTCACATTATTGTGGGAATAGAATTAAGTAATTCGATGCTTTCTCATATTCATAGTGGAAAATTCCCACTTAAAGTTCTCAGTGGTTTCGATTATTAGTATTTTTGACAAATTTTTTTTTCTAGATTTGTAGGCTAGACCATATTTTTATGTAAAATTATAGTGTAGTTTTTGGAGCTATTTTAGGCATTCATTTTGATGTTTTTGAGATATTTTACATTGTATAAACTAATACTGATAGGTAGACACGTACTCAAGATCTTTAATCTTTAGGAAGAAATCTACTTAATCTTTAATCTTTAGGGAGAGGAAAATAATACAAGTATTTTGGAGGGGTGATAACGAGAAATAAATTCTGTTTGATAATTTGAATAAGAAGCACCAAGGAAATCACGAAAATTCAGGATCTCGTTGAGAGCTTATCTTGATTACCTCCTACGTATGTCCCTGCTGTTGGAGTTATCCTTTCTGTAGCAGTATCTGCAACCTATTTCAGACCAAACCACGGCCCATGGTAGCCAAAATTTAAAAAATGAGCGTTTGAAGAAACTGTCTGTTGGCAAATATTTTCTTGGAAAATAATACTGAAAATATTAATTTTCATTTAAGTTTAACTGAAAAGTAATTTTTCATTGCAAAAGAAAGATTTTGAGAATTATTGAAAAAGAGCTTGAAATCTCATAAAATGATCTCTAATTGGCATAAAGACTGCACCATTGAAGTTATGCCCTTAATTGGAGGTCTACAGTCCATCCCACTGAACAACAAGGGAAATCAGTTTTTCGCCTGGATAGCACTCATGTGTCTCTTTTTTTTCTCCTAGGAATGGTTGGATCAAAACATTGTATGTAGAAAACCGGAAGAGGACTTAAATAAAAATTAATTACAGACCGTATAGTTCTGAAACATGGGCGCTTCGAAAGGCAGCAGAAGATTTGTTATCTTACCTTATTCGATATCTTAAAAATTATTTTAGTGTCGGATGACCGAGTCAAAGACAAAGAGCTCATTAGCGATTTCTCTCAGCACCATAGGGAACTGCCAATGCTACCAACCTACTCAAAGAATATTTCCTTCAATATTTTGGAAAAATTTAGAGGATCTTGAATGGGTCAACAGTTCGTAAGACTGACGAGAGGCTTGCTTAAGATAAAGAAAATGTGATATTTTACTAATTTTTTTTTTGCAAAGTGCTGTCTATTCAATTTACCTAAAACATAAAGAAATACTTTCCCAGATTCAGCAAGGTTTTCAATCACAGTAGGTAGCACCGCAAGTAGCTCCCAAAACTATCAAGTTGCTAAAATAATATTTGCTTTTGGCTGATTTTTAGCTTTTTCCTAGCGGGCATGCTTGAACATTTTTAGGGACTGTTCTTTCCTGAATTTTAAAAAATTGGTACTCATATATTATACGAGAAACACTCGAGAATTTGGATCGCGAAAGCGAGACGCTATCCGTTTTTCGTGGTGTTAATACAAGACAATTAGCTTCGGCTCGCTGGGAAAATACATTGTAGCTTTATTTTAATTAAACATTTAGTTGGTATTTTGGTTAGGTTAGGCAAGGTTAATTTGGGTTAAATATTTAATATAATGCGCTCTGGACAGGCCCCTTCCACAGTTCTTTGTTGTAGTTTTCACAATTTTGTTAATAAAGTATTATATTTTCACGATATTTTGTTTTATTTCATTAACATTAGCCAAACTTCACTTCTCGTGTGCTTCTCGTATAATACATAAGTACCAAAAAATTTAATTCTGCCCCTTTTCATAGAAAAATAAAACGAAATTTAGACGTTCTAATGATGTAAATTTCACCAAACCTGAAAATTTCCGGCACAAAACAGGAGAAGTTAGATGGCTCTGGGTAAGTAGGTATCTCCTTTAAGTACTTTGTCATTTATTCTGATTTTTTATGGGGACTCTGCAAGCTATGACAAGATCACCCAATCAATGCTAACTAGTTTGCTCACAAAAACTAAAAAACATATTATACTGAACAAGAAACAACAATTCTTTGAGGCCCCCCATCGCCTTCAATGTTTTCCAGAGGCATTGTCTAAAGATAACTTCAGGGACTCGCTTGACTGATCGAATATCAAACAATAAACAGAACGGACAGTGGGCTTCAATCCCACTTTCCATGGCTATTTTGAAAGAAGGATCAAAATGGTTACGTCATGTTTTACGAATGTGGGGAGATTGCCAAGGATCGGTCTTTTTGGCAATTCAACTGGTGACACAGAAAAAAGGGAATGGGGCTAGTTGCCCTACGATCACTTTTGACTCTTAAAAAGGGCACTAGAACTTCCGATTTCCCATTGAATGAGACCTTTCTGAGGTTTATACAACCACCTCTTCGCTATGAAGTGCCTATGAGAAAAAAAATAAAACATTTGAGCATTATGACCTTTGCAATAGGCAACGCTATAGCGTTTCCTCTGACGAGGGAGATGAGATCGCCAAAGGTGGGACTCTTTGACAATCCATCTGGGGTCAAATGAAAAGCAGTTTGTCCCGAATGGGACGAAGAGAGGTGATAGGGAAAGATATACAGGTAATTGAAAATTTAAAGGAGGGGGAAGAGCGAAACTTCCAATGTAGTGGCGTGGAGGAGGAGCTTGCACAACTGTATCGGTCTCAGGTGGCTTGGTGCCACAATGAATTGTTAATAGTAGTGATAATAGTAATCAAGAATTAGTTTATCAGAACTTCTGCATAATTCTAGAAAAGGCGAAGAAACCACCATAAAAAGTGGCACAATCATTAAAGTATCCAATTCAACATCTTCGTGGGTCCTAAGAAATAGGTTTTACCCATCTACCTAGATAAGATGGGATTTTGTCACCCTAAAATCAAAATTGTCCAAAGAATGCCCGCTTTTTGAGAAATCGGGAAACTATAGCCTGTAAATTCACTTCTTTAGCAAGTCAAAAACCCCTCGGAAGCTTTTAGACAGGTTCACTTTTTTTATGGGTAATTGTATCGAGGTATTAATCATAGATAACAGATAGAAGGCTTTATCAATTTTTGTATTAATTTTAACGCCCCTTTTTTGTAAATAGTAATAAACATTATCCTTCAGTTAATCCGGTTTTGTCCCACGGAGAAACAACATCTTCAAATTGTGCCAGGATTCTCTAAGTTCACTCATTATTAGAATGTCGTTCGGTTTCAGCAGCGTCTTTTCTTAATCTGGTTCACAAACACACACACACCCATAGTAAATATTACATAAAAAAAAACTAGTTTTTTTAACTGAAAGTAAGGAGCGACATTAAAACTTAAAACGAACAGAAATTACTCCGTATATGAAATGGGTTGTCCCCTCCGCAATCCCTCGCTCTTTACGCTAAAGCTTTTAATTGTATTAAAAAGCAGAATTGTGGCAAAGAGTCAAACTTTAGCGTAAAGAGCGAGGGATTGCGGAGGGGACAACCCATTTCATATACGGAGTAATTTCTGTTCGTTTTAAGTTTTAATGTCGCTCCTTACTTTCAGTTAAAAAAACTAGTTTTTTTTTATGTAATTTCTGAACGTTTTTGAATTAATGCATGTTTGATTTTGGCTCTCCACACATAAATTATTAAAATGAAATTTGCATATTAATTCCTTTTTTGGCTAAATGGCTTTCTCTTAGTTTTGATCAGACGATTTTGAGAAATAAGGGATGGGAAAGGAGGCCTAGTTGCCATGCAATTTTTCGGTTACATAAAAAGGCAACTATAAATTTTTATTTTTAACGAATTTTTCTATTAGTAAAAAATATACGTAACTTAAGAATTATCTTACGTAACAAACTTTTATATTCTTTAATTTTTATTATGTATATGAGAGGGTTTGTACCCTCGTTAATACCTCGTTCTTTATACTAAATCGCAAGTTTTGTCCCAATTCTTTAAGAATGACCCCTGAATCAGAAAGGCCGTAGAATGAATAGTTGAAATTACTAAAAATACTATAGCATAAAGAGCGAGGTATTTATCTCCTCCTAAATACCTCGCTCTTTATGCTAAAGAATTTTTAGAACCCCTCACATGCGTAATAATCTCTGTTCGTTTTAAGTTTCAATGCTACACTTTACTTTCAATTGAAAAAAAATTTTCCATGTTTATTTTTTCATTGTTTTTTATAGTAATTTTAGAAAATCCTGCGCCCTTTTCATTGAATTTCTGTTCCCCCATGACACATTTCTCCATGGAAAGATCCTCCCACATAGCCCCCTCCCCTCAACCCCACCCCAAAAACCAAAAAAAAATCCCCTGAAACCGACTGTACACTTCCCAATAACCATTATTATATGTAAACACTGGTCGAAGTTTGTAAGTTGCAGCCCCACCCCCAGGGACTTTGGGGGAGTAAGTCATTCCCAAAGACATAGTTATTGTGGTTTTTGACTATGCGGAACAAAATGGCTATCTCAAAATTTTGATCTGTTGACTTTGGAGAAAAAATGAGCGTGGGAGGGGGCCTAGGTGCCCTCCAATTTTTTTGGTCACTTAAAAAGGGCAATAGAACTTCTCATTTCCGTTAGAATGAGCCCTCTTGCGACATTCTAGGACCACTTGGTCGATACGATGACCCCTGGGGAAAAGAAAAAAAATAAAAAAAAACAAACAAATAAACACGCACCCGTGATTTGTCTTCTGGCAAAAAATTCAAAATTCCACATTTTTGTAGATAGGAGCTTGAAAATTCTACAGTTGGGTTCTCTGATACGCTGAATCTGATGGTGTCATTTTCGTTAAGATCCTATGACTTTTAGGGGGTGTTTCCCCCTATTTTCCTAAATAAGGCAAATTGTCTCAGGCTCGTAACTTTTGATGGGTAAGACTAAACTTGATGAAACTTATATATTTAAAATCAGCATTAAAATGCGATTCTTTTGATGTAGCTATTGATATCAAAATTCAATTTTTTAGAGTTTTGGTTACTATTGAGCCGGATCGCTCCTTACTACAGTTCGTTACCACGAACTGTTTGATATTCTAACTATTAAAAGCTTCTGTACGAAGATACTATTTGTTTATTAATGAACAAATTTGAATCAAGCTTAAGCAAATAGAGGAAACTATGTGCAAAAATAAAAATTTGAAAAATTAGCAACTGCGTAATAAGGACTAATCAGATGAATAGCTCTACTAATAGAGACGGCTACATATTATTTGGCTCAAATCATCAAATGTCTTCGCATATCAATGAATAAATATAATCGGATTATATCGGATTCCGCCGACCGACGTATACCCTTTATGCGGATACAAATATCAATCAAAGGCAAAGCTTGGTTCAAAATCAGACCTAAGAAAGGATTTACAACCAAGCAGAAAGAAGATAAACACCGAAAATAAGAAAAAAAATACTTAGTTTTTTCGTGCAAGAGTAAAAGGGAAGTTAAAGCCAAACGGAAATTGAAACTAGGGACTGCCACCCCCTCAGTCTCTCCCTTTTTTGTGCTAAAGCTGAACTTACCATTTACTTAAAGCATATTAGGGTGTATCTTTTGCAAGAACATTTTTCAGGATTTTTTTTTTCGAGGGGAGAGGGTTTACAAAAACGCTTAAAAATTTGTTTATATTCATTTTATTACGCTTTTATGGGCTGTACAAACATTTCGACGTGGGGGGGGGGTTTAAGCCCCTGGATTCGGCCTTGTTCTTTTGCCTCTCAGAACATTTGAACAGAGAAATGAACTGTGTACGCTTTGATTAGCAATTTGAAACTTTGTGGCAAGTTAAAGCTTAGCTTGAAGAGTTGGAATAGAAGAAGGCGGCAATACTTCTTATATAGAGGCTGTATTTTGTGCGTTTTAATTTTTAGCTTTTGTTTTACTTATTTCTGGAAGAAACTTGCATTTAATTATTTAACAAGATATAAAGTCAATTCATCTTCAAGATGGTCTTGAGCTAGAAAGAAGACACCTACTTTTTACTTTTAAAATCCGATGAACAATGATAAAAAAAAGGTTATATAATTAGAAATGGTAGGTACAGGATTTATACACATGAAGTAGTGATATTTGAGTTCGTACCCCCTCAAACTCAATATTTTCACAGTTTTTTGTAGCTTTCTACATGTATCTTGCCTATAGTTTGCCCTGTACAGCCCACCCAAATGTCATCTTGCCTAAAAATTCATATGTACTTGCCTCATGGGGTAGCAAACTGGCAGCTGAATAAACTGGCTAAAAAAAAACAAAAAATCAAATGAATAATCTGGTAGCAAAAGCTTATTGAATTCCATGCCTTGCACTCGGTATAATCTTAGCTCTTTGGTGACATCTTCATGAGTATAGAATATACTTCTTGCTATGGCATGGGCAGTTATTCATTTGGCACTTCAAACGTCTGATGGCAGAATTTTTAATGATTAGTTTCCACCTTAAAATAGTAATTGATTATTAATTTTACAGTGGAGTTAGTCTTTCATATACCTTGAATATATATAAATTATATCTTTTTTTTAACACGAATAGAAGTTGAATTTTTAAAGCTAGTTCCATTTAATTTAAGTTGATTGTAGAAGGGTGGTATTATGAATATTATATTTATTTTCAAGTTGGATGCAAGAAGGTTGTGTGACCGTTATTTTTTCTATTATTTTTGCCGGGTCTGCCGAAGTTCGTACTGTACGATTCAAGTTGATGAATGACGGGGAGTAGAGTCTAGTTGCACTTTTCTTTTTATTTTCATACTTATTTTATTGTTCTTTCCTCTTTCCTTGTTTTTAGCCTACAGAGCTCATAGGGGGAAAATATTTATTTTTATGTTTTGAATTGGAACAAAAGGAAATAATCCAAAATGAACGTCAATTTAGGGCGAAGTTAAGAAAGGCAAAGGGGCATGTCCAGGGAGGAGACCTGAGGGGCGGGGGTGCACGCCCCCCAAATACTTTTTGGAACCCTCATTTCCTCTCTTTTTTACCCTTTTTTAAATAAACTTGTCAATTTGGTCAATTATTGGGGCCATTGTCCCATTAGCCAACACCCAAGATTTTGCTCTAGATCCACCTTTGGAATGGCAAATTATATGAAACATATTGGCAACACATGGGTGTAATATCAAAAGCAGGTAACATCAATAGATGATCAGAAATCAGAATCAGAAACTGATCGGAAATGATAATAAACCATTTAATCAATCTAAAACACGACATAATTTAATCACGTAAATTAATTTTGAAAGCTAAACCATCTTTAATAATCTTTAAGACAGGTTTATGACATTCATGGTGAACTGTTCAGTTTTTATAATGGTCCAATCTTAAAAACCAATCAAAGAAAAAAAAAGAACAAAAAACAAGGTTTAAATTTACTGATCAAGGGGCTCTGTAATTTTCGTAGAAAGAAAGATATTTTTCTTCTGAAAATTCCACTTGACCCACTCCCATTTACGCTGTTTATCATATTATTTTTCTTTGGAAATTCCTCGTAGCTAATCAGCAGAAAAACCGGCTAATGCGAGTTAATATAGGAACTAAGTTGTCTCAGCTAGTTGGACCCTTGTGTAGGGGCTTTTCGCGGGTGAGAAGAAGCCCAAAAGTGGGAGGGCTAGGACGTGCGACCCACCTTAGCCCCAAATAGGCACACCCATATCAGCTACTCATGCGGTTGGCCAAGCTTGAGTAGAAAATCGTGGATCGTACTCCAAAATCACAAAAAAAAAGATAGCGTGATAACTTTGGAAGGGACATCTTATGCCTTCCGAAATAATCAGATAAATGAAAAGCATATAGAGAGGATAATTCATGAACGTGTTAAGGAGATGCTGATCCCCAGCATACGACCCGTGAGGGCGTCCAAGACATAAATCAAGTTAACTCTACTCAAATCAGGTCATAAATTTATAATGTGACTTCACAAAAATATTTGAAATTTTTTCTCTGGAGTGAGAGAGAGTTTCTAAACTCGGATGACTACTCCCCCATCCTTTGGTGCTTGGATAAAATTGAAATACTTCCTCTAAATGTTAGGTATGATAAGGTTTATCTCCAAACTTGCAAATCTCATTAAAAAACACAAAGTACAAAATTTTGACTAATAAAAAAGGATGGTTCCGAAAAACCAGAATCAAAACGAAAATCAAAATATGCTTGAAAAAACTGATGGGTTAGTCGAAAGTTGTATTCCTCTTTCGTATTTCTTCATTTGAATAAAATAGGCCTACCCCTTTTGCCAATCTGGGCATAGCCTAGAAGCTTGTTTAAATCTACAATGATAGCTCAATGATTAATTTATGAGATTAATGTTTCAAGACCAATCTTCAGTTAAGACCTAATATAGCAATCATACTTATAGAACTGGACCTTCACAGTATGTAACTGATTCGTCAGTAAACTGTCATGATTTCTATCATGATAGCCAAACCGTATGATGATTTATCAGTGGATGATTTAACACATTTCCAGTTTGAGGTTCCCACAGGTTCCCACGCCGTTTGAAGTAACCCGAAAGCGCGTCTCTTTTTACATCAGTTCTACTGAAAACTTTGAACAGCAAACATGGATAGAGTCTACGGCTACAGCTGTGATGGCTTAAATTCAGATGGGGAAAGTTCACCCCCTTCCCCATCAATGTCAGACTGTGGAAGTGTAGCAAGCTATGAAAGTGTAGATGTAGTTGAGTCGAGTTTTTCTAGTCATAATAGTTCGTTTTATGAAGATTTTGATAATTCGAACTTCCAGAAACGCTGGGATTTTACTCGAAAACATGGTAACGCCTGTTGGCATCGTGATCAGAGGACAGGATGGCTAGTGTCTCAAAATGAAGTACTGCAAAGTCCAACGTGTAACGAGTCCCTAGAACGTTTTAAGCAATTAATTGAAAACAATGAATTAAGTGAAATTACCAAGGTTCTTGAAAAACGCTCGGTGAATTTAGACTCTGTGGATGACAATGGTGACACACCGCTGCACTATGTGTGCAGAACCGGAAATTTAGAATTGGTTAAAATTTTCTTGAAATTTGGTGCCAGTTTAGCAGTCACAAACCAAGATGGATGGTCTCCCGTTCATTTAGCGGCACAGTCTGGGTCGGCCCAAGTTTTGGCCTTTTTGTTAGGAAAAAGATGACTTAATACACTTTGCAAGATAGCCTGGACCTGCCAACTGGAGTTTCAGTCGCTCATTACAATATCGTTGTAAGTATTGATCTTGTGTGGATAACACTGGAGGGTTATCTTAACATGTTTCCTTCTCAATAGCCACAGTTCTAGGCTTCTATCAGTTCGTCTAAGGAAATATGTTGATACTCCTTGTTTTATGTTATTTCCAAATATCTTCCTCGCTTTTCTGACAATACCCTAATAATCCTAATAATATATCTTATTAAATCCTAATCATATATCTGATATATATCTAAATAATCTATATATCTAATATATCTAAATAAAAATCCTAATAATATATCTGATATATCTAATAATATATAATAATAATATGTCCTAATAATATATCTATCCGTTGATTTCATCCAGTGACACGTCATAGGCTCTTTGTATAAACAGTGTTCTGGGGGGGTTCGCATTATTGGGAAACCGTGCATATTAGGAAAGAGCACGAAATAAAGATTCTAATGGGGGGCCTACTACTTCTATTTGATTATTCCCTTCACAAGAACCCTAATACTCCAGTGTTACCCTTATCTGTTTTACTTAGTCTTTTTTGTTACCTTTTTTTTTCAAACATCGATACAGGCTATGAATTGATACTGAAGTAAAATAACGGAAGCTGAAGCAAAAAACTAACGTTTACTTTTTTGGGTTGACTGGACTGGAATTTTCTGAATTATAAACTTTTAAAGTTGCACTTCATTCCTATTCCTTAATCTCGTAATTCTTAAGCCATTTTTTGTAAATTTTGTTACGAGATTCCCCTTCTAAACTAACTACAATAACAACAATTCCCCGTTACAACATTAAACCTCTCGATTCCCCATTCAGTAGCCTACTCTTTCGAAACTTAATAATCCTTACCGGAAGCCTTTACCCCCCTCTAATCCCCAAGAAGCATTTCCCCCCCCCCTCTAATCCCTGAATATATGCCTAGGCTATACACAAATCTTAGCTGATTTTTTTGGTTTGAATTATTTTTGTACTTTTTCCCCTTTAACAGTTCATTCGTAATGCCAATTATGGAATAATTAAAAAATGCTAGTATTATTAGAACACCGGGTATAGGGTTTAATTAATCACAATGTTTGGTGTGAAAATACAATTTTTGATGCTCTATATTTTCAACGTTCTGACTAAGGTGTTTCCATATGTATTCATAAATTTGTTTTCCATATGAAAGGAAGTAATTGGTTAATCTATCTAGGCCTAATTAACTGGACTAAAATGGGTATAATTAATAAATCTAGGCTACAATATCTTTCAAGCTTCAATGGCTCTCAGGTAGACAAAATGTGAAAATGATTTGTTTTATGAGTAGCCAACATGTATCCGAGTGATGTCTACTAAGGGGGGGGACCGGGCAGTTTTCTTAGTTAGTTAGAAATTGAAATGCTTTAAGAAATTGAATGCTTTAATTTCAATGCATTTGAATGCTTGAAATTAAAAGAACAAGAAATACGAATAAAAAAGTTTCAGAATCATAAGGCTGTCCCCCCCTCCACTCTCCTTGTGGTTGTAATAGATATCTAGGAATATAAAGTATTTCCACTTCCATCAAAATCTTGACTAGCATCCTCCTCCCCCAGAATGGACTAGCATTCAGCCAAAACGCACCTGTTCTAATACTGATATTCTCAAGTAACAGCAGCTCGCCATAAAAGCTCGAAATCATTTTTTGGTGTTTGAAACCATGTTCAACCGTGTAATTGTCGTAATTAAAAATTTCGTTAGTTTGCAGCGACGTTGCGGGAGGGCGGAAAACAGAAAAATGACTTTTAGGTTCTTTGACTGGTTGTAGGAAGACTGTAAATAGTCTTGTAATTCAGGTTTGGGAGTCAACTATGTGAAGTTTGTCTGTGGGTTCTTTCTGGCCATTTACTAGTTGACTTTTTTCCACTTTGGTGGGTGGGTTTAAGGCTGGAAACCCACACCTCTAGACAATACTCAATTACAAAAATTTAAAAAACGAATATAAAATTATTTTTGATACGTTTATCAGTTATGATATGTTCTTACGATTTGGACGAAATTTCCGGGGGGGGGGGGATCAAACCCTTTATCTCCTGGATACAGCATTGCCTTTATAATTGAAATTTCTTATTGAGATCCTCTAACATTTATGTCAGGCCCCTTTGCTCCGTGGAGCTGATATTTCACGATCTGAGATTACGTTATCAGTGTTCAGTCACACAGTTGCGAGGATGCTCTAGTGACATGAATTCACGGAAATATAGGAGAGGGAAACGCGTCTTAGAATCAAGGGGATGGGGTACTTTTGTTTCATTGCTGTAATTTTTTCAATGGAGACACAAAAAGGGTACTTATCGGTTATATAGTAGACACTATACAATTTCGATTGCGAATGATGCGAGCATGACACAAGAAACTGGTCAAGCAACTTTTGTTTACCACACAATTAGATTTGGTTTGGTTGCAAAATAAATTGTAGCTATATTTTATTTAAGTATTTAGTTTGTATTTTGGTTTGGTTTGGTTTACGCAAACAAATTTGGGCTATATATTTTCACATTGGGGGGAGGTAAACCATAGCACATATTAAATACAGCAATGGTTAGTCTACGTATTTAATATATACCATGCTTTATCCCCATCCCCACCCCCTAATGTGCAAATATATAGCCCAAACTTGTTTCTAAATTATTATATATTCATCATATTTTGTTTCATTCCATTAGCATTGATCTAACTTAACTTCCTGAGTGTCTATTATATAACCGATAAGTACCCAAAAAAGTTTTTTTTTTGTGCTAGAGGGGGAAGGGGCTTACTATCTACTTACTTTTGAAATTGCAGTGTTGACATATGTCTTTGAATAAAGTTGAAAAAAAAAACAGACAAACTTTTTGTCAAAGATTTGGGGCTTAATAACTTTTCTTTCTTTTTATTGGCTTAAAAAATTGCATACAGGAATCAGTCAGGTGTTGAAAATGAGGGGTTATTGGCTTCCCTTTCTCACACAGGCTTAATGAATAATGTGATTAGCTTCCAAAAATACGACAGAGGCGCAAATTAGTGTAATTAATGCACAATTTTACAAAAAAAAAAAAATGAAAGAAAATTCGCTTTTTCTTTTCAATTGGGCTTACAATCCCGCCCCTTTGTAACGGATTTCTGACTAAACACATTTTAAAACCGTACAACAGGTAAAAGAATTAAAACACTGAAAATAAATTGTTTACTTTATAACATTTAAAGTATTTAATTTTATTTTTTTCACTCATCTTTCATTTTAGTTTTTTTTTTCACGCACGGTATTTGTCGGCCATAATTTCGATAAATATTTCAGAAAAAACTGGTTTTAATATAAGAATCAGTACCGCCAATAATTGAAATTTAAAGGACAGGGATTTATTTTGACTTTTTGAAAGGCACCAACAAGGTATTTTGAAGTATTTTTTAAAGGTGTTTTAAGGATTTCTCAAAATCAAGTGGGCAATTGCTCCACCTGCCCCCTAATTAGTGCTCTGATTGGAAGAATATGTCTGAAGAAAAATAAACAATTTTTGCTTCCACAGAATTAGCATAATTTCAGATGATTTTTTTTGTTCTTTAAAATCGGAAATATAAAAGAACATCACAACACAAATAGTCCCAACGCTCAGATGTATGATGCCCAATATATTAATTTAGAATTAATTTTAAACAAAAATCATATTTGTGAGGCCAGAATAATCTTGATGGTCAAATTATGAGCTTTTTCAAACTCAAGAATATCAAGGGCTTCTGCCCAAGTTTTAATATCTTTCTATATTAAAAACTTAGTAATTACACAAATTCTGACAGATGATGACCGCTGTACACTCGGGTTGTCTAATGTTCAAACATGGCGGATAATTACAAGTAATTATTTTATAGAGTTTTCTCAGCCGAAAAACAAGGATCCAAAAATTCATTTTAAAGGATTAAGAATAATCGTTTCTTAAATTTGCCAAAGTCTAATGATACACTCTTCTCCTGGGATAATTAGATGTGATTACGAGAGGACTTCAAATGGAATAGTTTTCAAATAACCCCAATCAAATGTGTTTTTCCCACACTCCACATGCCTTTGCGGTATGCCGTTCTTAAAGGGGTTTGTATTGTGACTGCTACTAGGTGAGAAATGGAAAAAGGACACCTGTTTAAGCCTATAATCAAAAAGTATGTAAATAATCTTGGCATTCTTCCAGGATTTGCGGGGTAAGAACAAGGATGCTTAATCAAAGAAAGAAGGATTACTTCCATGATAACAAATGTATTTTTCTTCCATTGACTTGTTTTTGTGACGTATTTTTGTAATCATATTGAATTATTTTGGAGAAAAAAAAATAGCCTTCATAAAACCGAGTTAACTAATGCTAACTTACAAATCTAGACTGACAAAGAAGCACGATTTCTGGAGAGACAAACAACTCCGCCTTTTAATAACCTGATTGGCTCTTCTCTGAGAATTACGGCAACATTTTTTAGAAGCAAACTCTGTTTTTCCGTGGCTTCATATATTCCACGGCTATTTTGTTGAGTCCTCCAAGGACAGGTTGAACAAGACGGAATATTGGTGACCGGCGTTTATCCTCCCCCCGGAAAATACCCCCGTCGTGGAAAATGCCCATCGTGGAAAACATCCCCCCGGAAAATACCTTCCTGTGGAAAATAAGGTTTTTCAAATTGAAGAATTGTATTTGAGTTTTTTTTTTTTATCTTCTGTACGGGGAAGGAATTTTGGTACTTCGCCACTCGCTCAAGTTTACGCTCCGTTAAAATCGAGAACAAACCGGTTTCTTCGTTAGTTTCTTTGTTATTTTAGAAACAAATTTGAGCTATGTATTGGAGCATTAGGGGGGGGGGTAAAGTGTACTGGGTCTGCATGCAAAATATATTAGGTACAATTATTCTGCATATTATGAAGTAAGAATCGTTTTCTGACTTTAAACTGTCCAAATACTTTACCCTCCCCTGTATGTGCAAATATATAGCACAAATCATATATTTCACATCTATTTTCTTTGTCTTGTCTCACGCTAAGCTGAAAGAAATTAACAAGGAAACCGGTTTTCTCGAGTTTTACACAGCGTAGCCTAAACTTGAGTGAGTAGCGTATAAAACACAAGTACCGAAATTCCTCCCACCCCTACGTAAAATGAAAACAAAGGTACTTGTGTATTATTCAGAACACACTCAATAAGTGAAGTTAGGTTCTTTTGTGAAACAAGTTAGGTATTTGTTTGATGTAATGCACACCCCCCCCCCTAATGTACAAATATATAACTCAAACTTTTGATAAAGCTAATGAAATAAAACAAAATATGATGAAAACATAATACTTTATTAGGAAAATTGTTTGAATTACAACTTAGAAGTATGTACCCAGAACGTTGTGGGCAACAACCCCTTATCCTGGAAAAATATAATTGCCTCTTTTCAGTATTTGACAAATCCCAAATCTTCATTTCAAAATACATGTTCAGACACTATATTCTATGACTATACGTAGCAAACTAAATTGAGTTTTGTCTTTGTGGCTATGAAACCGGTTTTTCTCAGCAAAATTCTTGAGTGTGTTCTGAATTGAATTGAATCAATTGAATAATGAACAAGTACCAAATATTTCATTGAAATGTACCTGCATCGTAGGTTGTTTCACGAAAGAACCTAACTTCACTTATTGAGTGTGTTCTGAATAATACACAAGTACCAAAGCAACTATCAAATTTGGAAAGCCACATTTTCCGTGGGGGGATTTTCTGGGGGTAGTTTTCATGAGCGGATATTTTCTGCGGATGTTTTTTTTTGGGGGGGTGGGGGTGGGGTGCTTAAATGCCTAGAACTGCTGGTATTATTGTTTTAATGGTTGGTTCGTTGCAGTTCAGTCCCATTAATACTTGGGATAGATAGAGAACGTATAGCCTATGTATCGGGTATCCAGATTTAAAGGTTCATGGGACTTAAAGGATTCTTGGACGAATCATGTCAGAAATTCCCACATTTTGTTCTTGAGTTTGTTTTTGGCAATTTTATGAAATGTAAGTGAACCATCTCTAGGCACGTAAACTGGAGTTTTTCCAGGGCGGCAGCAATACAATATTTTGGGAGGGGGTAATAATAAGAAATTGATTTGTTACTGCGAATAAGAAAGGGCCCCAAGAGCCCCTACCCACGTCCCTGATGTCGTCTCACAGTTTTACCTTCAATTAGCATTCTTATTCGTATTCTTTAGTCGTCTGTTTAAGCTCGAGGGCCTAATCAAAGATTCTAATGAATCCTTAAGTTTGTGTTTGTTCATCGGCTTAATTGTTGATAAGTGAGGCTTTTTGCACCCCTCTTCCTGTCTCTTTTTCTTGTTCTCATTATCGCTGTTCTTTTTGCATTGCTGTACCGATCGATCGAGCTCCTGCCAAAATATTCAAAGTTTTTCCTAGTTTTATGAAGAAAAATATTCTTGTACTTAATGAGAGGCCAAATACTCTCCATCACCCGGTGTATGTCATAGAGTGCCACTCCTTCTACCCCAGAGTGCCATATCTGGTGGATTTTCCACATGCGTAGTGCCCACTCTGTTGTATACGATTGCCAAAACTAGGTGATCCTTCGGTTCTCGGATGGTCTTTTTTTTTTTTTTTTTACTAATTCCCACATTTCATCTTAAATTTGAAATTCAACTGATAAGTAACGTTAAAAAGAAAACTAAAAATAAAAGATTCTATTAAAATTCTCTACAATTTAGCGACTACCGTTCATTACATGAAGGCCATCCATATTTTAAAGCTTATTTTTAGGTTTAAGTTTTATTTTTTGTGATTGCCCAGCAGGTCTAGTTTTCTTTTGTTTAATCTATTGCAGTAATTTGGCTTATTTGAATGTTGACACTTTCCAAATATTCATATACAAATTACAGTAGTGTGAATAAAACAGTGATGCCGTTGGGGGCGGGGTAAGGGGGTACCCGAGCTGCCCCTCAAAAAGTTTGAGAAAAAAATAATTATATAGCCCATACCCCTTGAATCTCTGGATGTGGGCTCCTCTTGCCCCCCCCCCCCGAATAAATATGCTAGAGCCACGCCTCTGAATATAAATAACTTTTTATACCAATGCATATCATCCTTATCCTGTCTTAAAAAAAAAAAAACGCTTTTACTATCAAGCATCGTTTTTAAGTATTTTTTGAAGAAATCACAAGTTCGTAACCAGCTGGTCAAGTAGGCCTACGCAGGAATTTTTCTTTTTGAGGGGTCGGTAGAAAAAAAAACTTGGACTTAGAATAAGAAATGACCACAGCTTCAGGAGAATGTAGGCTAAGGGGGGGTCCCCAAAACTCCCTCCTGATTATGTTCTTTGACCAGCAGCCAAATGTAAGAAAGGTGCAGGTAGTAACATTTTTTAATGTTGAATTCTTTTTTCAGGCTACAAGATAACATCTCTCTATGGAAAAGATTATGTTTTTACTTATCTGACACTTGGTCATAGTCACATACTGAAGAAAGGACGGATTTTATTTGCCCACTTATCTGTAAAACTGCCTGGTGTTAGTTAATTGATAACAGAAGATTTTTATTCAGCGAGCTTGTCAGCCAATATGGAGCCTATTAATCTGATTTGACTTTACTTCTGCACGCTTGTCAGCCAACATGGAGCCTGTTATACTGAATGAAGGCTTCAGTAAGATCAGTGCCAACGCATAGTAATGTGTAGCTAGTTGAACTTGACTTCAGTTCCCCACACATGTCAGCCAACATTGAGTCTGTTGATCTGTTTGGACTTTACTTCTCCATGCTTGTCAGCCAACATGGAGCCTATTATGCTGAATGAAGGCTTCAGCAAGATCAGTGCCAACGCATAGTAATGTGTAGCTAGTTGAACTTGACTTCAGTTCCCCACACATGTCAGCCAACATGGAGTCTGTTAATCTGAATAAAGATTTCAGGAAGATTAGTGCTAATGCAAAGACGTTGTTACTTAGCTCAATTTTACTGCATAGTATGCAATGAAATTTATATTTTTCAGGGGTTCTTTGTGGGTTTTACGGCGGACACTCAACACTCTTGAGAGTGTTTTGAGCAAAAGTAATCTTGCAGCTGAAGTTGAGCAGGCATATAGAGTGGGCCATTGTAACTGGCTTCCTTCTAACCCCAGATTTCAAAAGCATTACGACCAAACTTATATAGTATAGGAAACTTGTAAGAGTGGAAATTGACGCTAGTGTTGCGCGAAAAATCATCAATGCCATCTACCGTTTGATAACGTTTGACTCGGAACTGGTGCTTGCTTGTCTTTTTATGGACTTCGAAATACTTGGAAGGGTAAAAAGTAGAATTTCGTTCCCAGTAGACTTAAAGTCAACTAACCTTCCTAATTTTCCAGGATTTTCCCAAGCTAGCCTAGTCCTACTTTTTGTGGAGTTTTTCTTTCCACTTTAAATAATTCTTGCGGGAAAATGCTGATTAATTTCCCACACGTATTTTCAATTTCAGTCCTCTTAAGTGGCTGATTAATCTTATCAAATGTCCAATTTTCTTTGAAAATCGCTACTTTTTAATAGAGTAGCCAGAGACTGCACTATAATATGTCCCATTGCTGTATCCAGGGTGAAGGGGGGGGGGGGGGGGGTTACAGAGCTTGAAACTCCTCCCAAAATTATTGTCCAAATTAAAAAAAAAAGAAAAAACAAACGCATAAAACAGACCTTTTTTTCAAATTAAAAAAATTGACGTCTAATTTGTATAATTACTGTATATTCTTACATACTTAAATAATTGTGAGTAAAAGGCTGAGTAGGTGATGTTTGAATGTATTCTATTTTCTCAGAACGCGAAATTAATTATTTCAAAATCCAAATCATTCACTTTATTTTATAATATAAAAATTAATTTATCATTATCAGAAATTTTAATATCTAAATCCAAAAAGTGATCTTCTAGACCTGTACCATGAATAGATTCCAGAATCAACTAGTAAAAAAAGAAACAAGACTGTTTTTTGCATAAAAAAAAAAAATGAATCAAAATGTATATAGCAAATTTGTATGTGTTCTGCAAAGTTTTTTTTTGTAATCTCTCCCTTAGAAAAACAACCCCTCGGACAGAAATCCCTCCCCTAAGAAAACAACCCCTCGAACAGAAATCCCTCCCCTAAAAAAAACCCTCGAACAAAAATCCTTGATACGACCTTGATTGACGCTAGCAGTTTTTAATCTCTATCTTTCCACTTTAAATTGGCGAAGATCCAACTCCTATAACTTCCCTACTCTCTCTGATATGCCTCCTTAATATTCTGTTTTTCATGTATTTTGAATACGAAAATTGAAACCGAGATTGCCACGGATTGGAACAAACGCAGTTAAAAATAAATTAAAATAAGAGAAATATAAAAGCATTTAAGCAATATAAAAAGCTGTTTAATTTCGAGTGGAAGAGGTTAATTGTCACTCATGCCAGAGCTGTATCCAGGATTTTTTCAGGGAAGAAGCTTCATATTATATCGATTTTCTCATCGGTTTTGTTACGTTCTTACGAGTCAGGCAAACATTTCGGGAGGGGTTCAGACCCCCTACTCCCCTGGATATGGTCTTGACTTTTACACTATTTTTAATTATCTCATTAGTGGATTTTCCCGAATGTTGGGCCGAACCACTCTTCTTCAGATTTTCTTAGCTTCGGTGGTGTTTATTTTCCCCAATAAAATCAAATAATTTCTGGTTTTATTTTAGTCGTGTCAGAACTGTGAAATAGAATATGGCTTTTGGATAAAATATAACGTGACTACTATTTGCAAGGAACAGAGTAGCCTAATGCCCTCTTCTTTGTAAAAAAAAAAAAAATGTGGTAAATCATCCAACCTAAAAATATGCTGAAGTTCGTTAATGCAACAAGGGGATTGTGTCCCGTGTTTTTACACCAAGTAATCAGTACAATCATTTCATTAAATTGTATATTGTAGAGTCCACATTTTTTCACAAAATGATTTTTTCAAATTTAATGAATTGATTTTAATCATGTCTCAAAGGTATATTAATTAGTCATTTATTTCCTTAAAACAATGCATAGTAAACATTCCACATTTTTTTTTAGCCTATCGGCAGCATCGCCCATATCATATAAACCCGCAAAATCCAACAGACCTGTCTCGCGAAGTGCTGACTCTGGTAACCCACTACCCGAAACGATCTGGGTATCGTCTTCCAATGATAAACCATGCGAAGTGACTTTCTCAGACGAAGCTTGGTCGCGGTGTTGGGTTACCCCCTTTAGAATTGAAATGACCTACAGCTCTGAATCTCAAGTATCATTATCAATGCTTCTCTGGTTTCTAAGTCGTAAAAAGAAACCTATAAGTTGTTTGAATTTTGTCTCCCTTAGCCAAACCCTAGTATCTGCATTTTTCTAGCATTCGAGAAAATCGCAAAATGGGGATTTGCTTCATTTTTGGAACGGGAAAGATTGGTGGGGATACAAATTGCGGCAAATAGATATAATAAGATAAGATTTGTTTCCAAAATATGATAATTACAAACCCAGATGGGCCGAATCTACATTTCGGTCAAATTTCAAAAATACAAAGTAAAAAAAAAAAATGATAGGATTAATAAAAAGGGCTTTGTACATGAGTCAATATATCATAAAGATTCAGTCAATAACAATAAGTGGAATTAATAAGGAAATGAAACCATCAGATAAAATACAGAGAGGGGGTAAACGAGGTAAATAGTAGCAATGATGAAGGGAACTATCGGGTTGGTTTATTATTTGCTTATTAATTTTTGGTAACGAGGGAAAAAACTTGAAAATACTTTATAAAAAAAATTACACTAAACAACAAGTCGGTATTTGGAGGGGGGAATGGGGGTTTTATCCCACCCAATGTCCGTCTGACCTGTAAAAACGCAACAAAAATGGAAATAAGCAATTTTTATGAGATTTTGAGGGTTTTTGTGTAACCTCTAGAAAAAGAATTCATGTGTGAAGCACCCCCCAGAGAAAAAAATGCCTGGATACGGCACTGCTATACAAATATTATGCCCAATATTAGTAAAACAAGCAGTACACAGCGAGTCGCATATAACAGGGGAAGAAAGAGAGGAGATTCACTTATTCAACATGTAAATTATGTAATAATATACGAGGCTTTGTCATTCTAGTACGTCCCTACTATGTTTCGGCTATGAAAAACCAACGAAATCGTTTTCCCTTATAAATACCAGATCATACCTCAGAAAGTGTAGGGGAAAATGGAAATCTGGTTTGATTTGTAAAAACAGAGTATAGTCACTTCATAACCTAGTATTGATAATAAGTAGCATATTCAAGATTGCAAGGTAACCAGACCTTGAGACTCACTAGTACGGTCGAATTCAGGGGGATGTCCGTCTCATATAAAATGTAATAAAATGCATATAAACAGATTTTCTAAGCGTTTTTAAAGTGTTGCCCCCCCCCCCGCCCCCAAAAATGCCAAACTCCTCTGAACAAATATCTTGGGCACGGCCATGCTCACTAGACGCTTGTCCAGACACATCGAAAATGTGCCCCGGCCCGTACAATCCTTATTGTTTGCTTAATTTTCTTTCGTTTTTCTTATCTTCAGCTTAGTATGTTCTATTATATTTGGCTTAAATATATATTCTTTTGCATAATTATGTTGGCAGCTACTATGCTAGCAAATAATAACAAATGGAAGATGTTCAGGATTAGCAAGTATAGGGGAAATTATCTTACGGATGTTTAAAGTGAACGGCTTCTGTTTAGCTTTTTAACTTAAACATTTGACTTTAGAGTTCATTATGTCTTATGAAACCCAAGCAACAATTAGAATTAAATAGATTTCTCAGTCTTTTAACTAAAGTGTAATGGCAGCAGACATTCGAAATTAATCTGTTTATATTTGGGCACTGGAGTTTTTTTTCTTTCTTTTTTTTAGTAAGGTTATGCTAGATTTTTCCTTATGACACGTGACTTTATGTTCCTTGACCGTGCAGTTCCAATGCATTTAGTGTGGTTTGTGTTTTGTTATTCACCTCAAAACTGTGATATTCGTGTTATCACCCAAGTCAAAAGGGTGTTTAGTCCATGTTTTTCCTTTATTTTAATAAATTCCGTTGAATGTAACAGATTATGTGTTAAATTTTCCTCAAGGGATTAGCATTTACACTGTCATGGTCATTTTGTTTGAAGTTAGCCTATACAAAGCTGTCAGGATACAGGGTTACCAACTTCCACACTTTTCCTGTGAAATGCGCTCTTTCTACCTCAAAGAGGGTGCGGAAGAGTGAAAATCACTCTTTTTGGGTGTCAGTTTTCACTTGCTTTATACGTCAGTAGTTGGCAACTTTGCCAGAATTGCATCTAACCCAAGGAACAGGGTTGCCAACTTGCGCACTTTTCGAGCGAAATGCACTCTTTTTTTTCCTCAAAGAGGATGCGGGCAATTTTTTTTACTTGCGCTCTTTTTGAGCTAAAATCGCCCTTTTTTTACTTGATTTGCGCTCTAAAAAAAGAACTTTGTGTTTTGAGTTGATGGGACATACTCATTAGTAAGCTCATTACCTAACACGAGGTCACTATCATTGGCTATAACATTTGTATTTTACTCGACAGTGGGATGGATCACGCCCCATAATAGTAAAGTAGTAGTAAGTAAGACGGCACTAGACCCTTAAGGTCCAAACCGGCGTTGCTGATCTCCGTTTCATGGCCCTTCAGCCAGGAAGTGCAATGGGGGGTTGGGGGCCAACCATTCTGTGCTTTCACACACCCTTCCTGCTTACCTTCCCCAGATTTCTCCAGGTACCCATTTAGAGCTGGGTCGACTCTGGCTGAGCTTACAGAGTCACGCCCCTGACCCCCGTCCCAAACTAAATAACTGGTCACAACTGCGATTAAACCCGTGCCCCTTGGACACAAAATTCCCAAGCCAGCGCGCCAACCACTCAGCCAGGACGGCCTTACTAAGCAATTAAATAAAAAAAAACAAGTTTTTTGAAATGAAAGTAAGGAGCGACATTAAAACTTAAAACGAACAGAAATTACTCCGTATATGAAAGGGGCTTTTCCTCCTCGACACCCGGCTCTTTACGCTAAAGTTTTTTATTGTTTTAAAAAGTAGAGTTGCGAGAAAGAATCAAACTTTAGCGCAAGGAGCGGGGTGTCGAGGAGGAAAAGCCCCTTTCATATACGGAGTAATTTCTGTTCGTTTTAAGTTTTAATGTCGCTCCTTACTTTCATTTCAAAAAATTTGTTTTTTTATCTAATTTCTGAAAGTTTTTGAATTAATGCATGTGTGATTTTGACTCTCCATACATAAATTATTATATGAAATTTGCATATTAATTCTTTTTTTGGCTAAATGGTTTTCTCTTAGTTTTGATCAGACGATTTTGAGAAATAAGGGTTGGGGAAGGAGGCCTAGTTGCCCTCCAATTTTTCGGTTACTTAAAAAGGCAACTAGAACTTTTAATTTTTAACGAACGTTTTTATTAGTAAAAAATATACGTAACTTAAGAATTAACTTATGTAACAAACTTTTATATTCTTATATTTTTGATTATATATATGAGGGGGCTTGTCCCCTCGTTAATGACCCCTGAATCAGAAAGGCCGTAGAATAAATAGTTGAAATTACTAAAAACAATTTAGCATAAAGAGCGAAGTATTTATCTCCTCCTAAATACCTCGCTCTTTATGCTAAAGTATTTTTAGAACCCCTCATATGCGTAATAATCTCTGTTCGTTTTATGCTTTAATGCTTCTCCTTACTTTCAATTGAAAAAACTTTTTCATGTTTATATTTTCATTGTTTTTTTAATAGTAATGCTAGAAAATCCTGCGCCCTTTTCATTGAATTTCTCTTCCCCCATGAAATATTCCTCCAAGGAAAGATCCTCCCATATAGCCCCCTCCCCTGAACCCCACACCCAAACCAAACCAAATCCCTCTGAAAGCGTCGGTACACTTCCCAATAACCATTACTGTATGTAAACATTGGTCAAAGTTTGTAACTTGCAGCCCCTCCCCCAGGGACTGTGGGGGGATAAGTCATCCCCAAAGACATAGTTATTATGGCTTTCGACTATGCGGAACAAAATGGCTATCTCAAAATTTTTATTCGTTGACTTTGGGAAAAAAATGAGCGTGCGAGGGGGCCTAGGTGCCCTCCAATTTTTTGGTCACTTGAAAAGGGCACTAGAACTTTTCATTTTTCGTTAGAATGAGCCATCTTGCAACACTCTAGGACCACTTGATCGATACGATGACCCCTGGGAAAAAAACAACAAAAAACAAACAAACAAATAAACACGCACCCGTGATTTGTCTTCTGGCAAAAAATACGAAATCCCATATTTTTGTAGATTGGACCTTGAAATTTTTTCTATCGGGTTCTCTGATACGCTGAATGCGATGGTGTTATTTTCGTTAAGATCCTATGGGGGGGAAAAGGGGGGAAACACCCACTTTTTGGGGGTGTTTCCTCCTATTTTCCAAAATAAGGCAAATTTTCTCAGGCTCGTAACTTTTGATGACAAAGACTAAATTTGATGAAACTTATATATTTAAAATCAGCATAAAAACCGATTCTTTTGATATATCTTTTAGAATCGAAATTCCGTTTTTTAGAGTTTCGTTTACTATTAAGCCGGGTCGCTCCTTACTACAGTTCGTTACCACGAACTGTTTGATATAATAACCTACAGCTCTCAAAAATAGGTCAGATCGAAACAAGAAGTATACTATTTAACCACCTTGTCCAAAACTCTCATATAGGAGACTTACAGTCCCTTGGCTTGAACAACAAAGAAAATATGTTGGCTTGAAAAACAAGAAAAGTGGCTTGAACTAGGATATTCTGAATCGACGCCATCTTTGTTTTTCGTTTTTTTTCCCCTCGGCTAGCTGGGCACTGAAAAATCATTGGGAACTATTTAATGGCTCACTTGAAAGGAAATTGCTACATCTAGTGCCTTTTGTAATAAGAATAAAATAGTTTTTAAAATAGAATCAATTTCGCAGAAAACTGCATTTTCATGTACAAGCTTGATGCATGACGTCATAATCGTGTTCGACTCATGAAAAAGTAACAAAAATGAATATAAACAAAGTTTATATGTAACACCTCTCCCAAAAAAAAATCCTGAATACGACCCTGCTTGACCTGATTCACAAAAATTGTGTACAAGAATCCGGGGTGACAACTTTTGCTCTTTACTTCCAACTTGTTACCAAGAACGCAATTTCTGAATCATTTGGTCCAGTGTTGTCATATTGGCTCATTTTACGCCAATCAGGCTTATCTTAATGGCAACTGATTTGTAGCTTAAAACGTTCTAAGTTTGTGAAAATAAGAATAGTGAACGTACTATAAGTGGGGCTAAATTTTTTGTTGTTGGAGCATTTCAAGATAGCTAAGAAATAAACATACAATTTGATACATCGTTCTATTCTCTAATAGACTATTCCATCCAACCAAACAATACATAAGGGTAATCACGTAAAGTAAAGGTTGTGTTCGATTTTGGGCTAAACATTATTTGGGTTATTTTTGGCCTGTTTTCAAAGGCCCCTGCTTATTGTTTGGTTTACAATCTGGTAACACTGATTTTGACTTAGCTTTGTGCCTGAGCCACACTATAGCCACCTGAGCCACACCTGTTGACAAAATAGCCAAGATTAATAAATAGTACACACTTTTCTTCTAATTTTTGTGCAACGCTAATACTACAGAACTGGAAAATTAAAATGACAAGATATTTGTTGGAAAGTTCTCTATCATCACTTTATTTCAATCAAATTGCTCCCAATTATTCCCTGCTAATGCAATATATTTGAACCTTTTGTTAGAATTATTTGCACAGAAAATAACTACTCGTCCAACCCTCTATTTTTTTTTAAATACGCCCCATTTTTTAATCCAACAAGCAAAACAATATCCAGGGAGAAGGGGGAGGGGTTCAGGTTTGTCACAATTATGTGCACAGAAAATAACTGCTCGTCCAACCTTCTATTTTTTTTTAAATATGCTTCAATTTTTTTAGTTCAACAAGTAAACCATATCCGGGGGGGGGGGGTTAGAGTTTGAATTCCCAAAAATTTTGTCCGAACCGTAAACACTGAACGAAACTGCATATAAACAAAATTTTTGAAGCTTTTTTAAAAATTTGTTTTTGTAACCTCCCCACCTTCAAATAAAAATGTCCCCTTCCCCAAACAAAAATCTCGGATACGCCCTTGCTAACAAGTCAATCCTAAATTGACACTTGAAAGTTAAACATTGATTAACTCAACAATTCCTGATCGGGATTCATAATTATATCGTACATCCTCCGTTACCTTGTTTTTTTTTTACAAGTTTGACTATAATGTTGCATTAAAGAAACATTCTTTTCTCTTAGTATTCAATCGCCTTATCATCATTTTATCGGTGTAACGCTTCATATAGACATTTCCTGTTTCTTTTAGATGGATTACACTATGTATCATTCGTTTTATAGACAGGTGGAATGCCGTGAAAACATTTCATGGTATTTTAGTGGGCAATATGGTATAAGCTACAGAAATTAAGAACCGTATAAAGTAATCGACATTCGTAGAACCATATGTCTCCTTTGTCTAATAGTTTTTGTATAAATTGACTTCGGACTCTGCAGGGATTAAATTAAAAGAACAGGCCAATTCCAGTATAAAGTAAATAATTGATTTGATCCATAAAAGTTGCTTCGGCACTTTTGCATTATTCAGAACACACTCAATAAGTAAAATTAGGTTCATTCCTGAAACAAACTACGATGCAGGTACATTTTATGAGAAAAACCGGTTTCATAGCAACAAAGACAAAACTCAATTTAGTTTGCTATGCATAGTGATAGAAGATAGTGTCTGAACATGGATTTTGAAATGAAGGTTTGGGATTCGCCGAAGACTGAAAAAGAGGTAATTATGTTTTTCCAGGATAAGGGGTTGTTGCCCACAACAAAGCAGTGCGTTAATGGAATTGTGGAAATATGAGGGTACTTGTGTATTATTCAGAACACCCAATAAGTGAAAATAGGTTCTTTCTTGAAACAAACTACGATGCAGGTACATTTCATGAGAAAATGGGGTTTCATAGCCACAAAGAAAAAAAAATACAAAGACAAAAGGTTAGGTTAGAATTATAAGTTGAGATTTTACAATTTCCCTAATAAAGTATTATATTTTCATCATATTTTGTTTTATTTCATTAGCTTTATCAAAACTTAGCTTTATACAAGGCTATATATTTGCATATTAGGGGGGGGGTTGCAATGCATCAAATACCTAACTTAACCTAACCACCTCTATATATAAAATATTTAAATAAAATGTACCTGCATCGTAGTTTGTTTCACGAAAGAACCTAACTTAACTTGTTGAGTGTGTTTTGAATAATACACAAGTACCGTTGCTTCGATTCCAGTTTCTAGGGATATAATAAAAGAGGCATACGCAAGGGGGATCGGGCCCAATTGTTCTAAATCCTAAATTTTTTTCAAATTTTCAGGTACTTTTTACTCAAATTATCAGTTCAAACCTGTTTTGCTTTTTATTTTGCACCCCCTCGTACAAATATATTACGTACTGTGTTATGTTAAGATAAATAAGGTAGATCATGTTTTACGAATGACAGATTGCCAAACATCGTACTTGCAGTGCTCCATCTGGGACTACAAACGGTTTAGGGGAGGGACAGAGGGGACACTTTCCTTGGGTGCAGAAATTTGAGGGGCCTAAAATTTCAAATAAATGATCTTACGGTTATAATAATTTTCTATTTTTTTAAATTTTAATTTTATTAAAAAAAAAATTAGACGGCGCAGTCAATAAATGAAAATAATTAATAAATTACCAATTAATTAATAAAATTAAAAATAATTTAAATAATATATTAAAATAGCTAATTAAAAAATTGAAAAATTTTGTTCAAATTCGGTCTGAAAATTTTGTGAGAGACAGGGGGGGGGGCGGTAGATTTTGCCCCGATGCGTAGCTTTGGGGGTCTCAGATTGCATGGTAATGCAATGAGTTGTCAGTAATTTTAAGTGAAGTCACAGTAAAGTCTCTAAATTAACGTAAGGACAACATTGGTAAAGTAAAGAACGACTATAAAGCGTGATATTAATGCAAGCTACCCTAAGAATTAAGACAGCTGTTACCGTCTCAGCCTTCTCCTCTTTTTGCCAAAGCTTAACTTATATCTGAATAAAAATAATGCACATTCTCTCTGTTTACTTTTTTCACGTTATTTTGAGAATGAATAAGGTTAGAATCTGTTGTCGCACTAGCAATAAGGATGATGATAATAATTATTTTTAAGGCAATTGTTAACTAATATTAATTTGCTTGTTCATCCATGATACCAGATGGAAGCCTTATGACACCTTATGCGCAACCAATGGCTCTGGAAGAAGTAAGGTGAGAGGCTTAAAGAAGTTCAGGTCTTAATATGGAGCTAAACATGCCTTCTGTTTCTCCAGTTAGTCTCCTCAAAAATTCTATGGTCTTTCCCTTTAATACAGGCCTTTGGCCTCCCCTTTAGTGTAACAGGCCTTCCCTTTTGTGTAACAGGCCTTCCCTTTAGTGTAATAGGCCTTCCCTTTAGTGTAACAGGCCTTCCCTTTAGTGTAAGCCAATAAGCTTACTAACACAAAATTCAGAATGTATTCATAATAGCGCGTTACGACCAGATAATTGAGGTTATTTGGTTTTGAGAAGAGGGGAATGGGCTACAAATATAACAATTGGCACATTAAAGAAAAAAACCGGAAGTCATACAAAAAATCGTCAAAATATCGAATTTTCTCGGGGACACCGGCCTGAAGGTATCCTCAGTGTATCTGTGTGATTGCACTGCATAATAAGAACTACTTGGCATGGGACGTAGGCTGGGGGCTTTTGAAGAGGACCAGACTCTCTAATTAGGATGAAGAAGTCAGACATGTAAAGCTCGTGCAACAGATAATGGAAAAACGACATAAATTAGAAATACACCTGTTCCTAGGATACCCATGATAACTCACCAAGGTTCAGCTGAGGCTTTGGTAATCCCAGCTCTTCAAACTAGAAAAGTAATATCGATTGGTCTAATCTTGTTTTCTCTTTTTCGATTTTCGTAAGACATTTATATATTTATGTTTAAAGAAGTTTTCGGAATAAAGTTTTATTCCGTTTTATTTTATTCCTTAATAAAGTTTTCGGAATTGAAATGGTTTTTACCGAATCTTAGACGCATAAGGGACTATACAATTAACGACATAAATGATCTTTAGAAAAAATCTGGTTTAGAAAATGGTCTGGCAAAGAAAAAAAAAGAAGACTTAGTATTGGGTAAGACTTAGTATTGCTGATTAGCTCATGACCAAACATGTTTGGTTAAACCTGTTCTGATTTTGCAAGGCTTCAGACTTACCGTTAACTTTGGGAAACTTAAGGCTAAAAATAGCGATTACTATATTTTAATAGTCGTAATCTCAAGTATTGTTGCCAATTTCCTTCCTCTTCTTTTATTTTGGATTAATATGGAATCAGGATCGCATAGTCTCATCACCGAACTCAATTTTCGAGTCCAGCAGTGAATTCCGGGCCCCGTAGTACTAATTAGAGACCAACCCCACTGCGCCACTACAGGAGAAAATAAAATCATAAAGATGGGTACTAATCTTTACCACAAAATGGTTTTGAGCGTCTATTCTCTGTCGGTAGAGGAGAGTACTTTACTTACCACTTACTGTGGCAACTTACTTAATTTATTACCACTTTACTGTGGCAACTTACTAGAAAATCCTATCTGTTTTAATATATATCTCGCTTAATAGCCGCGGTTTGCTCAGATAGAAGAATTTAACTGTAAAGTTTTGAAGCTAAATAAAATCATTCTGATTTATTAGTCCCGACTTGCTCAGATAAAAAAGATTTTAATTCTTAGTTAATGTGCTTATTTTACTAGTACTAGTAACGACTTACTGCAGCGCCCAACTGCCTGAGACCGATCCAGATACGCACGCTCCTTCTTCATCCTAATATATTCAAATCCCCCTCTTTATCTTCCAAGAAGTTCCAGTGTTGATCAAATCCTTCCTTGTGACCTCTTCTCACCCCTGTTTGGGACCATCCTGCTTTTCGGTTGGTCCCAGGTGGTTGACCGAAAGGGACAATCTTTGGCATGTCATCCTTCATCCGCAGAACGTGTCCTAGCCATATCAATTTTTCTCTGGCTATTGCCCTAGAAAATGGGATATAACCATGTTTTTTGCTCACCTTAATGTTTGAAATATCATACATATACTTTATTCTTCGATCAAGTTCGCACCTAGGGGGTTTGTGGGGTTTGATTCCCAGCCCCCGAGAAAAAATTATCTAACATGTAAAAATGTAACAAAAATGCATGTAGACAAATTTTCACTGTATTTTTTGAAGTTTTATGTAACCCAAAACCCCCACCCCGAATAAAAATTCAGGACAAACTATTTGCTTCCATCTAAATCCTTCCGCTTCTGTAACTCCATTAATCGCTTTGAACTTGAAACCAGTGCGTCTCCAATAGACATGGTGTTTTTAATTTTTTTTTTCAAAAAGTGATCATTCTATTGACACATTCCGTTCTGTTATTGACTATTCCTCCTGAAATAAATTCATGCTTCCGTGTCTGTCATCAACATTAACAGATTTCTTTCTTTCTGGGTTTGAAGTAACATTGGTTGCTAAATTATTGCGAATGGACATACATTTGACAATGCGTGATTAATTACTATTAACAAAATATTAAAAATATTTAAGTGAAATATTTCTCACTGTGAAATATTACTACTTTTTGTATTTGGAATCAGCACATATTTCTTAGTCGGTAGTGAAAGAATCATTTGTATAGTAATTTGTTTGAGGTCAAACCATATTTTTACTAGACTATTTATCCAATCCTTACATATCCGTAGACTAATTCTCTTCACCGGAGATAGAAGAAACAGGCCGTTATTGTCACTAAAATTTTAAAGAAGTCTCTAGTTCTAAAGAATCCATGCATACTTTTAAGTGAAGCGAACTAAAATTAAGCTACATTGATAATATGCACGCCATAATTACATGGATTTTGCATAAATATATTTATCGAAAAATCTCGTCTAGATTAACAAGCATTGCTTAATTTATGTCATTAGAGGATGCGTGAAAGATCACATTTTCATCCTCCTGTAAAATAATGAAAATATGTTATGTACTTTCGGTTTTGACAACGACGAAAGTTTCATGTTGACTTTCTGTTATTACTTTTTACTTATCTATTATAGTTTTTCTTTAGACATATCTCTTGAGTGAGTGCTAGTATTAAATTTTTTGGATGTTCCCATAAACAGCAAAATTGGTCAGGGATATAATTTATTTTACAGGGTGATAAAAATTGATTCTATTCAATTTTATCAGGTGTTTACTCGAGAAATACCTATTTTTATGCGTGAGCACTTTAATAGGATGTACAGAACAGATATATACTTTCTTAGTAAAATGTTTTCTGAAGCTTCTGAAAATAAAATGAATCTGAAAATATCGGTCAGTGAAGATGACCGATCACCGCAGTGCCAATGCTTCATGTTGAGAACCACTGGTGTCAGAAAAACTGACGGATTGGTCTTCGCAAAAGTTACGTACTAATTTAAGGGCGTATTATGGGAATCTTTAATTAGAATTTGAGGTAGCTTCCTCGCCTCGAAATATCAACTTTTTAACGAGGCTCACTCTGTTCTTTGTATAGGCCTGTTCTCCTTATAATTTGTTCGTTGTTTGCGTATTTTTCAAGTCTCATTAATTTTGTTTTTACCGACATGCTTAGATTTAATTAGATTTACCGATGCCTGCTTTTATAATTGAATATTAGAATTTCTACTTTTTTATATCTCTCTTTTAATCTTCTATCGCAGTTAACCTGCTTCTATCTTCTATTTTATTAAACTGCTGTTAAATTGATTTCCCTTTGCCACAGCTTTATTGGAACAAAAAAAAAAAAAAACAAAAAAAAAACGATTACTTACATCGAAAATGGCTGTTCATTACAATGCCGATGCCTCAAGTTGTAACCCAAAGGTCACTGTCAAGAAACTGAATAATTGAATTTTCGTCTTAATTTATGAACTTATTACGAGAACTTCATCAGGATTTTAGGTTTTAACAACGCTTTAACAAGGCTTATTGTATTCTTCATGTAATTCGTCTATTGAATTTTTACCGAGGAAGCCCCCCCCCCCCCCCCGAGGCCGTATCCAGGGATTTAGGGGGTTTGAACCTCCGCCGAAATGTTTGTCCGACTCGTAAAACGTATCAAAATCAATATATTTTTCTTAATACATTTTCTTTGTACCCCCCCCTCCCACATGATAAAAAAATCCAGGATACGAACCTGCCTCCCAAAAAAAAATGTCGCACACTTGCTTTGGCTCGCTACAGTGTTTGCAATAAATAGATACAAAAAAAAGAAGGTATTATTTAGTCATTAATGTTAAAAATGACCTGTCCCCTACGGTGCCAAAACCTCGTGATGGGAATCACTGGTCTCAAACTGTCAGACAAACTGACGGATTGACCCTTAGACAAATTTAGCACTAATTTATGATTGTTTGATGAGAACTATCTCATCAGAATTTGAGATAGTTCCCGTCACGGCTCAACTGTAAATGCGGAAACACATTCAGTTTGGGAAATTCATTTTCGGAAGTGATCACTTTACATACCATTGCTATCCAAATGAATACACTTTGAAAATCACGAAGCGGAACAAACGAATGATTTCACATGAAAAATGAACTGAAAAACATCACTATTTTTCGTGTGAAATTATACCGCCATGGGAATATTATATTCAGTTGGTATTTATAATAGTATTTTAAAGACAAATGACATATTCTTACTATAAACGGCAATATTCTTACAGTAAATAGTTATAATCATAAATATATAGTGAAGAACAGGCAAGCATGAACCTTTGATGACGGGGTCCGACATATTGAGGTGGAGGAGGGAACGGTATAAAAAACGGTACCAATGATAGGCGAGTTTTATGAAAACTAAAACAAATTTGAACTTGTTGGGAGGGGCAAAGGCAGTAGCGTAATTTCGTTTGGGGGGGGGGAGTTGGAGCCAATTTTCCCAAATCAAGTGAAAATAACAGTGAAAACTGAAAAATGAGTCATATGGTAAAAAAAAAATAAAGATGTACTAAGGAAAACCGACTCATTTCTGTGGATTTCTTATGCAGGCTTATCTTAGTTATGATAAGATTTTTGGAGCAACTTCAGTAAGGGGTCTGGGAGGCAAACCCTGGTTTGGGAGGGGCAGTTACGCCCTGGGGTAAAGATGGAAGCTTTAAATAGATTATGACGGAGGAGGAGGGTGCGCTGCTGTGTTGTCCTCAGGCAACTTGGTGTTGTAGTGAGCTGTTAGTAGTTGTAGCAAAACAAATTATAGTTTTCGCCATTGAATACCATCTGGAAACGACTTGAGACTTTTTGGGAAGGGGAGTTACAGCCCAAAAAAAGAGGCGCAATTTCGTCAAAAGCTTGGAGATGGGTGGACAGAGTTGTGCCCATTTTCCCAAGTGAAGTGAAAATTTCCATGAGGAAAATGAGCTATATAGGACACTAAAGGCAAAGGTACACTAAAGAGAACTGACCAGTTTCTGTTGATGCTTGAATAATGTAGACAGAATTTGCGATGAGAGGTAAATTAGGAATTTCCATAAGCAGTTTTTGGTAGAGGTGGGTACCAAATCCAAAAAAAGAAAAAAGAAATGTGAGGGGAAATTAGCATAATATAACCTGAAAATAGATGGCACCAAACACCTGAAATGCAGCTTTTCTTTGAAGGAGTGGCTGTCAGTGGAAACCAAAACATTGCTAAAATTTGAATTTCTACTAACGAAAAGCTTTGTCAAATTTAACTAATTAGTTTTACTTGCTTGTTCTAATGGTTCAATGTTTCAAGGCTGGCAAAAATGTGATACCGCCCGAAAACTTCATAATTTTCTTATAACCAAACGAAACATCTGAGAAAACTTCGGTGTTCAGGTATTGGGGAGAGGAATGGTCTCATTTTGATGTTCGTGGTGCTTTAAGGTAAAATCTTAAAACATCGAGGTTTCCAGGGCAAAAACTGTCTCTTGCTTGTTTGAGGAAAGATAAAACATGCACGGCCTTATCCAGATTTGTTTTGGGGGGCGGGGGTTGCAAAAGGAAGTTTCAAAAACACGTAAAATATTTGTTTATATGCATTTACTTTACGTTTTTACGAGTCGGATTTTTTCGGGGGGGGGGGCACAGTGTAAATAGGAAAATCTTAAGACCAATTGATTCTGAATGTGAGAAAAAAAATGCATAACAAACTTTGAACAAAAATAAGCTCTATGGCCTGTGAGAGTGGAAGACATAGCATAACATAACATAACAATGGGATCGATAAAATAACATAAAATAATAGCACTAAAATCAAACAGAAGGAAAATAAAATGCCAATGAAAATAAATGAGCTGAACAAATTGAAGAGAAAGATAGAGGGGAAAAGAAGAGAGGCGAGAACTAACTGTCTAGGCATAAGAGGTGATCGGTTAACTCTTTTTTAAATTGTCCATAAGAATGACATAGCCGAATTTTAACTGGTAGGGAGTTCTTAATAGAGGCACAACATAAAACAGGATTGAAATCTTATCATATGACACTTATACTCAGTTGTGTCAATTCACAAAAGAGTTGGGGAGAGGTTTTAAATATATTTTGATATCTAGGGGTCTTTTTTTGTCGTCTAATGTTCAATTTCTCCTGGAAAGACCGAAAAAGGCTTTTTTTCAATTAAAATACCCGAAAAAACATTTTTTGTTCTAAAAAATAGGTTGACAAAAATCTAGGTGGCAACTGCTACCTCCCCCCGATTGAAGCCAAAGCTTATAAGAATACTTATCAGATACATCTTCGTCCAAGGTACATAAAAAGCATGGGCCACAAGTATTGTTTTTTCCCCCACGAATTATAGAAGCTTAGCAGCTCCACTCTAATATCTAGAATGAGCAGAACGTTGAAATTTTGAGAATCGAAAAGGTTCACCTAGAGAATCTTGACCAATCCAATTTAATTTTAAATCAGACATGTCGTCAGAAATGACCTGAATCACAGTTCCTCAACTGCTGGTAATCTAAGTTATAAAAAGGAATATTTTTTGGGAGGAAAGGGGCTTTGTCTCCCAAAAAAGAGCGTGTTCTGACGGGTTTACTTGCAGAAATCCTTTCGATAACACTTTAAGAAATTATTTCTATTCAATTCCCTTTTTGGTCCCACAATCTTTTTAGTCACTTAAAAAAGACACTGGAACTTTTGATTTCCTTTTGTTGAGCCCTCTTCTGATCTTCTTAGGCCATTGGTTCAACACAATCTCCCCTAAAAGAAAAAATAATAAACACGCACCCATGATCTTTCCTCTGGCAAAGAAAACAAATTCCACATTTTTGTAGACAGGAGTTTGAAACCTCTACAGTAGGGTTCTCTGTTATGTTGAATCTGATGGTGAAATTTTCATTAATATCTTCCAACTTTTGGGGGCTATTTTCCCCTTTTTTTGAAAATCAGGAAAACCTTCTGAGGCGTGTAATTGTTGATGAATAACATTAAAGTTAATAAACTATAAATACTTGGAATCTTCTTAAAAATTCAATTCTTTAGATTGATTCTTGGAAGTATATTAAATAAGAAAAAACAAGTTTTTTCAACTGAACTTGTTTACTGTTACTTCTTTACTGTTTACTTGTTTACTTCTTTACTGTATTAAAAAGAAGAGTTGAGAGAAAGAGTCAAACTTTAGCGTAAAGAGCTAGCAGCCTCTTTCATACACGAAGTAATTTCTGTTCGTTTTAAGTTTTAATGTCGCTCCTTACTTTCAGTTGAAAAAATTTGTTTTTTTTTATATTTAATTTCTGAACGTTTTTGAATCAATGCATGTTTTGATTTTGGCTCTCCGCAGAGGAATAATTAAAAAGAAATTTGCATATTTATTTTTTTTGGCTAAAGGGCTTTCTCATAGTTTTGATCGAATGATTTTGAGAAAAAAAGTGCGGGCGAGGAAGCCTAGTCCTCCAATTTTTTGGTTAATTAAAAAGGCAACTAGAACTTTTAATTTTTTACGACTCTTTTTATTAGTAAAATATATACGTAACTTATAAATTAGCTTACGTAAAGAACTTTTTATTCTCATGTTTTTATTACATATATGAGAGGGTTCGTCCCCTCGTCAGTACCTCTCTCTTTACACTAAATCTTAAATTTTGTCCCAATTCATTAAGAATGACCCCTGAATCACAAAAGCCGTAGAATAAATAGTTGACATTACTAAAAATACTTTAGCATAAAGAGAGAGGTATTAGGAGGAGGTGAGCCCCTCATATGGGTAATTATTTCTGTTCGTTTTAAGTTTTAATGCTGCTTCTTACTTCCAGCTGAAAAAAACTTGTTCATATTTATTTTTTCATTTTTTTTAAATAATGCTAGTAAATCCTGCGCTCCCTTCATGGAAATTTTCTTACCCCACGACAAAATCCTCGATGGAAAGTTGCCCCAGCATATCCCCCTCTTCTCAGCCCCTCCGCCAACCAAACAATCCTCCTGAAAACGCCTGTACACTTCCCAATAAACATTACTATATGTAAGCACTGGTCAAAGTTTGTAACTTGTAGCCCCTCCCACGGCGACTGTGGGGGAGTAAGTCGTCCCCAAACACATAGTTGTAAGGTTTTTCGACTACGTTGAATAAAGAGAATTTTGTTCCGTTGACTTTGGGAAAATAATTAGCGTGGGAGGGGGCCTAGGTGCCCTCCAATTTTTGGTCACTTAAAAATGGCACTAGAACTTTTCATTTCCGTTAGAATGAGCCCTATCGTATTATTCTAGGACAACTGGGTTAATACGATCACCCCTGAAAAAAAAAAAAAAAAAAAAAACAAATAAACACGCATCCGTGATCTGCCTTCTGGCAAAAAATACAAAATTCCACATTTTTGTAGATAGGAGCTTGAAACTTGTACAGTAGGGTTCTCTGATACGCTGAATCTGATGGTGTAATTTTCGTTAAGATTCTATGACTTTTAGGGGGTCTTTCCCCCTATTTTCTAAAAAAACGCAAATTTTCTCAGGCTCGCAACTTTTGATGGGTAAGACTAAACTTGATGAAACTTACATATTTAAAATCAGCGTTAAAATGAAATTCTTTCGATGTAGCTATTGGTATCAAAATTCCATTTTTTAGAGTTTTATTTACTATTGAGCCGGGTTGCTCCTTACTACAGTTCGTCACCACGAACTGTTTGATATTCAATTCTTGTTATCGACATTTCTTGTTATCAAATCCATTGTTATCGACATTTCGTTTTTTAGAGTTATGGTTACTATTGGCTCGGCTATCCCTCCATAGAAAGATCTTCCCACGTAAACCCCTCCCCCCGACACCCCACCAGAAAAAATCCTCCTGAAAACGTCTACTTACTAATAACCAATGCTGTATGTAAACAATGGACAAAGTTCGTAAAATTTTGCCCTTCCCCCGGGGACTTTGGGGTATTCAATCATCCTCGAAGACATAGTTATCAGATTTTCGACTATTTTGAACAAAATGGCTATCTCAACATTTTCATCGGGTGTCTCTGGGAAAAAAATAAGCAAAAAGTTTTTTAGTCACTTAAGAAGGACACTAGAACTTTTAATTTTGAAGGGCACTAGAACTTTTAGTTTCCGTTCGAATGAGCCCTCACGCAATATTCTAGGACAGCTGGGTCGATACGGTCACCCCTGGGGAAAAAATAATAACAAGAAAAACACATATAAATACGCATCCGTGATCTTTCTTGTGGCAAAAAACAAATACAAAATTCCACATTTTTGCAGATATGAGCTTAAAACCTCTCTTGTAGGGTTCTCTGATACGCTGAATCAGATGGTGTGGTTTTCATTAAGATTCTATGACTTTTAGGGGGTGTTTCTCCCTTTTTTCAAAAATAAGGCAAATTTTTCCAGGCTCGCAACTTTTGATGGGTAAAACTAAACTTGATGAAACTTATATGTTTGAAATCAGCATAAAAATTTAATTCTTTTGACGTATCTATCGGTGTAAAAATTCTATTTTTTAGTGTTTTGGTTACTATTGAGCCGGATCGCTCCTTACAGTTCGTTACAACATGTTACAAATTATTTACATTACAATAAGTCATAATTGAAGGAAAATGTAATATAAATATAATAAATGCATTGCTTATTGCGTCCCTGAATCTGATTCGACTTACAATTTAAATACCCAACACGTTTAATATGCACTAGCTAAGCCCATTTATGATCTGACTCGAATCCAATATCACGGTATAAATATTAATATTTACGCTGTGTCCAATACAGACAGTGCTGGATATAGCAAGAGGCTCGGAAGGCTGTTGACTAGTATTTCCACTATTGTTTTCAAACTATTGGTTAAACCTTGGTGATTTTCGGCAGAAAAGGGTAGATAGCTCTCGATTCTGGAGCTATCTAACCATTTTCTAGCGGAAATATCTCGGTATCTAGGGTTGCCATACGATGGAAAAAAAAAATTATTAGATATTAGTGATCTTTTGGTGCATTTAGTGATTTTCTTCAATAATCTAGTGGTACATGTGGCAATACGAAAAATCACTAGAAAAAGTAATGAATCACTAGGGGTGGTAACCCTTTCGGTATCTTGTTTTGTCGGGGTACAAACTGAGAATTCAGTAAATATCCCAAAAAAATGGCAGAAACTTCAAGCTAGCGGCTTGCAGGTGCCAATTCAGAAAAATATAGGGATAGTCTAGGATTTTTGTTGTCTATTTGTATTTTTTTTTCTCTCTCTCTCTCTCTCTATCTATCTCTTGTCTATTTGTTTATTAGTTTGTAAAAAAGTGCTTTTCAAAGCCTGATGTGGCAATTTTTAAAGATTTTTTTTTTATAAAGGTACCTAAAAACGTATTTTTCTTTAAAATCTCTGTAGGCAATTGTCCCCCTGACTGTCCACCAATGGGCACCCAGAGGCTTGGGCCCCATGCCACTAGAGTCGTTCAAAGGTAGCAATGGTAGATGGTAATAACCTTACCTAAGCTAAGCTATGGATGTCAGGTCTTGATTTTATTTAAACGATAACTTTGACGGGACAATTTTTTGCTAAATTTTCAAAATTTCCAGCGTATATATGGATAAATTTTTATAGTGTTTTCAAATCACCTTTTGAATATGTAATCTGTAATTAAAAGGCTAAATTTCTTGGCATAATTGAACAGTTTGTTGCAACGAATGGTAAATAAGGACTGACTCGGCCTAATAGTAACTAGAACTCTAAAAAACAGAATTTTACAATGGATATATAGAAAGAATTGTCTTCATGAAAAATCCATTAAGTACTGTTGCTCATCAAAAGTTACGAGCCAGAGAAAACTTGCCTGCTTTAAAAAAAGGAGAAACACCCCAAAAAACTCAAGCGATCTTGATTAAAGTCACATCATCAGATTCAGCATATTAAAGAACACTATAAGAGAGGTTTCAAGCTCCTATCTACGAAAATATGAAATTACGTATCTTTGCCAGAAGAAAGATCACGAACTCGGTTTTATTTGTTTTTCTTTTGTTTTTTTTCTCCAGGGGGTATTATACCAAACTAATATTCCTAGAGGATTAGGAGAGGGTTCTATTTGCCGGAAATTAAATGTTCTAGTGCTCTTTTAAGTGACTTAAAAAGGTTGGAGGGCAAGAGTCCCCCTCCCCCGCCTCTTTTTCTCCAAGGACATCTGAAATTTTTTTGAAATAGCCATTTCATTCAGCATAGCTGAAAGGTAGGATAATTATGCCTATGGGAATGATGTTACCCCCCCCCCCCCCCAATTGACCCTGGGAAAAGATCTGTAAGCTATGCAATTTGCCAGTGTTTAAATATAGCATTTGTTATTAGGAAATCTATGGACACTTTTCTTTTTTTTGGGGGGGGGGGTCAGCAGGAGGAGGAAATTATCCATGGGAATATTTTCCTGATTGTTTTAAGTTTTGGTTGACCAAAGGAACCTTTAGTTACCCATTATTAATCAAAACACCAAAAATTTGAATTTTGATATCAATAGATATGTAACCGTGAATGTCCGAAATAAGGTTAATGTCAACATTCACCGATGAATATCCGAAATTGTTTTTTCTCTGCTTGGATTCAATTAGCTTTGCGAGTTAGTTTTTCCAACCTTATGCAAGCTATGATGGTAAAAGTTAAAGTTAGGCTAGATTATATTAGTTTAGGCTAGATTAAGTTAAATTTGGTAATAAAAATCAGAAATAGGTTAAAAACCTAGCCTCAGCTAGCCTAACCTAACTTAACATAACCAATTGCTTAATCTAATTTAACCTAGTCTGCCATCATAGAACCATGCATTAAACTGAAAAAGTTAACTGGTAACGCTGACTAAATTCAAAGAGAAAAAAAAGGTATTTTGGACATCCACCGGTGAAGGTCAACATTAATTAATTTTGGATATTCACGGTAACAGATACATCAAAAGAATAGGTCTCTTATGATGATTCCAAATATATAAAATACATCAAATTCTATATTATTAATCAAAAGCTACGAGCCTGCAAAATTATGCCTGATTCTCAAAAAAGAGTGGAAAGACCCCCAATAAATCAAGAGATTTTAATGGAAGCCATACCTTCAGATTCAATATATCAATGAACCTTACTAGTAAGGTTTTAGGCTCCTATGTATAAAAATGAGGAATTTTTATTTTAGACAGGAGAAAGATGCGAGTTTATATCTCTTTTCTCTCTCTTTTTTTCCAAGCGTGATTTTATTGCATCAATGATCCTAGAAGATTGAGAGAGGGCTCACTCGAACGGGAATAAAAAAGTTCTAGTGCTCTTTTTAAGTGACCAAAATGATTCGAGAGCAACTAACCTCCTCCTATGGCCCTTTTTTCTCCGAAGATATCCAACAAAAGTTTGGAGATAGTTATTTATTCAGCATGGTTGAAAGGTCAAATCACTATTCTTTTACAGATGATGTGACCCCCCCCCCATGGTCCCTGGAGAAAAGACTGTAGGTTACACAATTTGTTTATTGTTCCCATAAGGTATTTATTACTAGGAAATATACGAAAAAATTCAGGGTGAATTTCCAACGGGGAGAACTTTCAGCGGAGAGGACGGAGTCTGGAGTAAATTTTGCAGGGGAAAATTTGCACTGGGCAGGGAGAAGAGAAGGTGATTTATTGGAATTATTTCAACCACAGTCAGAAATAAGAAGAAAACAAGTTGTTTTCAACTTGAAGTAAGGAGCAGCATCATAACTTCAAACAGACAGAAATAACACCGTATGTGAAGGGGTCTGCCCTTTCCACGACCCTTGCACTTTACACTAAATTTTGGTATTTTTTTTTTAATTGTTTAAGAACGACTCCTGAAGTATAAGGATTGCTTAAATTGAATGAGAAATATTGTCAAAAAACTTTAGAAACGGTACTTACAACCCTTGAAACAATTAAACAAATAAGCGATATTTTCAAATGAAAGTAAGGAGCAACATTAAAACTCAAAACGAACAGAAATTATTTCGTATATTAAAGGGTTGCCCCCCTCCTAAATACCTTGCTCCTCACGCTGTTTTTCGGCACTTTTAAAAAAGCTTCCTATTCTAATTAAACGACTCTTGTGTTTCAGGAGGCGTTTTTAAAATAATGGGATAAATAGTCAAACTTTAGCGTAAAGAGTAAGGTATTGAGGAAGGGGGCAATCCCTTCATACATGGAACAATTTCTGTTCGGTTTGTGTTTTAACTTTGCTCCTTCTTTTCAGTTGAAAAACTTTTTTTTTTTTTTTATTTAATTTCTGACCGTTTTTCAAATAATACCAGTAAATCTGGCTCAATCTCCAAGAATAATTTATTCCCCTCAAGGAAAACTACTCCGTAGTAAGTTCTTAATAAATAAACATCCCCTGTAAAATTTCCACCGGACAATGCCATCCTCACTAAAATTATCCCTTTCCTCCGTGTAAAATCTCTTGTGGGTAATTCTGCCTGAAATTTTCTCCTTAGCATACTTTTATTTGAAAAATATTTTAATTTCTAATCGTTTTTCTGATCAATTTGGAAACCCCCTTCCATGGAAATTTTCCCCCAAAATTTGAACACGCTAAAAATTTTCCCCGTAGAACTTCCCGGGAACATCTCCATATGCAAAATGAGTTGGCAAAGAGAAATTAAAGAAATAAAAGGAAATTTCTATAGGAATTTCGTTAAATCCCCCTAGTGTATAATTTTTCCAAGAAAACTTCACTCTCAGAAATTTCTCCACCCCACGGAAAATTATCACCATGGAACCAAACCCAAGCGCAAAATTCCCCCTCCAAAAAATGTCTGCAGACTTCCTAATAACAAATAATTCCCATTGCAAAATTCCCAATTGCAAATTTTGCAACTTACAGGCCTTTCACCAGGGGCTCTCGGGGGTCATGTTACCCCTAAAGGCATAGTCATTGGATCTTTCAACTATGCTGAACAAAATGGCTATTTGACTTGACGACTTAGAAGAAAGAAGGGGCGTTGGAGGGAGGCAAGTTGCCCTACAAACTTTGTGATCACTTAAAAAAGGTACTAGATCTTTTGATTTTTGTTCAAAGCAACCCTTTCTGATCTTCTTGGACCATTAGTTCGATACGATAACCCCTGGGAAAAATAAATAAAAAACAAGGAGTAAATAAACAAATATCCGTGATCTTTCTCTGGCAAAAAATTCAAAATTCTGTATTTTTGTATACAGGACCCTATTTCTACAGTAGGATCGTCTGATTTGCTAAATATGATGATGTGACTTCCATTAATATTCCTTGAATTTTAGGGAGTGCTCCTCCCATTTTTCAGAAATCGGGCAAATTTTCTCAGGCTCGTAGCTTTTGATGGGTCATGGTAAACTTGATGAATCTTACATATTTGGGATCAGTATAATAAGTTAGTTCTTCTCCAAATATCATTTTTTAGAGTTTCGGCTACTATTGAGCTGAATTGCTCTTTACTTATAGTTCGTTACTACCAACTGTTGGTCAAGAACGAAAAGTTCTTTTATCTCTTATCGATTGGATGAGCTGTAAGGGAGACAACGACGGAATGAGTGGGATGACGAAAACACTATTAAGTCGTGCAAATAAAAAACTTCACAAAATATTATTGAATGGATCCGTATTGATTCAGATAGTTTAGTTTTATTAACTCTGATGTTGTTCTATGAAAAAATTAGCAGAAACCTATCAAAATCTCAAAAACCACCTCCCTGAACCTGAACAAGTGTTGTAATCTTGCCAAAACCCTGGGGAGGGGGAAAATTTGGATCCAATTTCCCCAAATCAAGTGAAAATGACGGTGAAAACTGAAAAATGAGCCATGTAGTACCATAAAAGACAAGTAAAAAAAAAATCCATCCGTTTCCTCGGATGCTTGAGCTATGCAAACTCATTTTAGTTTTTTCAAGTTTTTTAGTTTTTTTTTCATTTTCAATTGACTTGGGAAAATTGGCTCCAACTTTTCCCCCTCCCCAGGATTTTGGCAAAATTGCAACACTGGTTCAGGTTCAGACAGGTGGGTTTTTAAGGTTTTGATAGCTTTCTGCTAATTTTTCCAAAGAACAACATCAGAGTCAACAATACTAAACTGAATCTATACAGCTCTATACATGTCAAGAAACTGAAAATTGAGCCACGTAGCACCATAAAGGTCAATTGCACCATAAAGCACCATAATTAGCACCATAAAAGGCAAATGTTCAACAATTGCAAGAAATATCCAAAATATTAGTAAGGACGCTAGCTCAAAGGGTATATTTCTTCAGTTCCGTTTATTCGAGAATCTGTATTTAATACAAGACATAATAAAGAAAATTTTCTCGGATGCTTGAGCTATGCAGACTTATCGTAGTTTTTACAAGATTTTTCGAAGAAAACCGAAATTCTGATGAAGAGGGAATAAACTGAGGTATAGGAGGGATAGTCCTCTCCCCTGCCCCATAGGAGATTACGCTCTTGACCTGAACTTGAGTAATTGCATACTTCCCTTTTGTGACAGCAGGCCATCATTTGAACACTAATAATGATATCCTTGAATGCTGGGTAATCAGGTTGCTAAATTTAAGATGCTATTATGCTCACTCAAATAGGAAATGGACCAGCTCTCATAAGCCTCCCGAAGTCTTTCTAATTATCTGTCATGAAAAGAACCACTGATTCGTTAGAATGTGAAAGTTTTTCTTCCGGTCATATAACTCAATGAAGATACTTACCAGAGTTTCATTATGTTTACCTTCATTGGGATTTCTCATCAGTCTCTTCCTCTAAAAAAATAGCACCTGGAATCTAAAATTGACTCCTTTCGGGTTCTAGCAGATTCTCTTCTGATATGTCATCTGATGCTTCCACCACTAATGCAATCTTGAAGTAAACAAGAGGTTTTTTTATGCTTCCATCGCCAATACAATCTACAAAAAATAAAATAATTTTTTTAATATTTTGTGTATACCTTACAATAAATAATTTATACACTTAACTTCATGAAATGGGAGGAATGTCAGGACAGCTGTTTTCGTGTATTTCATTTACTTGTATTTATTTATAGTTTATTTATTTAGATATTTTATTTTTATTTCGTTTTTATTTTTTTATTTTAATTTCAATATTTTTTAATTCAAAACATTAATTGGTATTTGTTAAATAACCTGACCACATTTAAGAATTTTGATCTGTCTGATCTGAAAAAAATCGGCTTTTCCGTTGCATTTGGATATAATTGGCTTTGTCTCAGTGAGATAAGATACGATTTAGGCATATTTCAACTAAAAAATCTAATATATAAAGTTGGTATTTTGGTTAGATTAGGTATTTAGTATAATACATTCTAGGGGGCCTGCTTTCCATAATTCTCTGTTGTAGTTTCCATAATTCGGTTGCTGAAGTATTATATTCTCATCGTATCTTAGTATATTTCATTTATGACTAACTTAACCTGACTTCTTGAGTGTGGTCGGGATATTTAACAAGTGCCCATTAATTTTATTTTTCACGAGAAAAATAATTCGGTAACGACAGTAGTTCCACTGGCGAGAAAAGCCTTCTTGCTCCAGAATATGTTGACCCAAGTTGGACTAAAGCAGCCTCTAATTGAAAGAGCCTATAAATTTATTCTCTATTTATAGAGACTATACAGTCTGTAAGTCTACCCTCAAGTAAATAGAGTCCATTATAGTCTGGCTATTGTTCAGCAATATTACTAATATTACTTAACTAATATTAGTAAGAAAATTACTAAAAATCACGAAAATATTGTTTTTTTTTTTTCACTGGACTGCAACCCTGTTCAGCAGTTTACAAAAATATACGTCGTAGGTGCGGTATCCTTTGTGGAAGTATATTGTACTCAGAAAGCTTATAAATAAAACGGAGTGGTTATCACGTGACTTGTGGTTCACAAATGTGCTTTTTCTTGAAAGGGCAGGAGGTTTCAAGGCGGTCGTTAGGAAAAGCATTCCCCGTTAAAATTAGTAGTATTTAATCATGTTAAAATGGTGAAGTACTGATGTGTTACAGGGTGTAAGAACATTATTGAGAAAAATGGACAATCATTTCACAGGTTTGATAAAAACAATATCTTTGGAGCGTCAGGTGTCAAATTAAATTATTTAAATACTATACTAAATTTGTCAAATAAATATATAGGATTAAAATAAGTAAATTTAAAGATGTTATTTATTCCTTGTGTCCTTGAATTTCTTTTCCTTTGATGTCGCAACAACCCTAACCGATAAGCTAGTACCTTGCTGAATTTTATACATTTTTGCAGCCTCTCATGGCCAACAACATTGACAAACATAGTCGCTCCGAATCCTTCTTCAGCTAAAAATGTACTTGCGAACCTTCCTGAAAAGCCAGGTATAGCGGGTTACTCCTGCGCTAAAGTTTCCAGTGTTAAATAACGAACTTTGGCTTTCTGTTACATTTTATATCTCTATGGTTGTGCTTTAACCAGGGCTTCCACTTTTCGGTTTCAATTTTCGCTATTTTTATATTAATTTTCCCTAAAATTCCTTGTCCTTAGATCTGATTTCTCCCTATTTTAGACTCCCTCCTACTTACAGACTCCCTCCTTAGAAAAAAGAGATATTTTGCCTCAGATTTCTATACAATCTACAAGAAAAACGTAACGTAGAATCAAAGTTTTATTTTTTACTTCAGATTATGATATACATAAAATCTTTTACACTATCGAGAACGCATAAAAAAGTTCAAGTAAGTGTCATCTCCAGCACTTCATCGCACTTAATGTTGGCTTTTGTCTTGAAGCCAGCATCAGCTTTCGGTATGCTGACAGTTCATGAAGTTTTATCTTCGTTTTTCAACCAGTAACTGACTCAATTAAGTAAGACAAATGTGACGTTGTCGAAACTGTTTCGGATGTCTGTTTTCATTAATTTCAGGAGACTAAACCAACGCTCAGCCGGTACATTACTAAAGGCTAACGAAAAAATCAGTGATATGCCCCTCCGCAATTCTGGGTGCTTGATTTCACCGCTGCAAGTCTTCAGACTAAGTATCTTCATCCAGTACTGCTCAACCTACAGTTCTTCAACTTTGGCATCTCCCAAATAAAGCTTAGTGACATCGGTCATTGTCTGAGATCTCCATTCTACGTCTGTTTTTTGGACGCAACACTTTTCTGGTAGAACAAGAAATCTCATAAATAGTGGCCTTAAAGATTTTGGCTTCAAAATTTCTTGCATTCCTTGGTTCAAACAATGCCAAAATGACATAAATTTCGTCTTCAAATTTGAAACGGTCTTGAATCTGCTTGATTAGGATTGTATAATAGTTCTTACAAGACTGGTAAAAGAGATCAATATTGTCACTTGGCTCTTGAGCATTTACGAGTTCTTGCATTGAATCGATTGTAGCTATTCCCACATATGTCTGGTTTAAAGGCAGGTACTCACTTGAAAGGTAAGGATTCAGTTTGGTAAACAAACCAACACTGCAAATATAGTCTAGTTCCAGGAAGTTAGACGCAACATCATTCACAAGTTTTCTAACAGTTGCTAAGTCTTCTAGTGTCTTGGGAAGTGACAAGCATGCACAGGATGAACATAAGTGAATAAGATGGCACGAGCATTTCACATCCATGAGGCACCATGGCTTTCATTAGCTTTGAAGCAAATGACGTTCCAAACATGACGTTAGTAGTATCCGCACAAAATCCAACGATATTTTGCCAGGGAATCGAGTTTTTTTCAATGACTTGTTTGATGCAGTTAGTCAGACCCTCAACTGATCCATCACTACATTTAACCATGTCCAAAGTTTCAACATGAAGTTTTAGATCTTTCTCACTAAAAAATATTACAATGATGAAATTCTCAGCCTTTTGTTTGAACAATCAAACTTTCATTGAAAATTCTTACTTGACCCCAGATTTCCCTGAAAATCCTTTCTTTACCCAAAATTTCACTTTGTTCCTATATTGAAAATAAGCATCCCTAAAAGAAGTGATTTCTCCCTAAAATAGGGTAATCTCCCTAAAAGTGGAAGCCCTGACTTTAACCGTTTTTTTACTTGCACGGCTTTATATAGTGTTTTCGTCATCCCACTCATTCCGTCGTTATCTCCCTTACAGCCCATCCAATCGATAAGAGTTAAAAGGGTTTTTCGTTTAAAGGACAGACAGTTGGTAGCAACGAACTATAAGTAAAGAGTGATTCGGCTCAATAGCAGTCGAAACTCTAAAAAACGGAATTTTGAGAAGAATTGACTTATTAAGAACCAAAGAACTGACTTATTATACTGATGCCAAATATATAAGATTCATCTAATTTACCGTAACCCATCAAAAGCTACGAGCCTGAGAAAGTTTTCTCGATTTCTGAAAAATGGGAGGAACACTCCCTAAAAGTTAAGGAATGTTAATGAAAATCACACCATCAGATTTAGCATATCAGACGATCTTACTTTAGAAGTAGGGTCCCGTATACAAAAATGCAAAATTTCGAATTTTTTGCCAGAGAAGATGTGTGTGTATTTACTTTCTTTTTGTTATTTTTTCCCAAGGAGTATCGTATCGAACTGATGGTCCAAGAAGGTTAGGAAGGGTTGCATTTGAACAAAAATTTAAAGATCGAGTAGGGGAGAGTCGGGTAAGACGGACCGGGGGCCAAGACGGACCTTTGGTCATTGCTCGACTTGAGCGTCATCTTTTTATCACTTGTAGAGCTAGAAACAACGGCCATCTAGTGGCAAGTTTCGGAGCGAAGTCTGAGAGTTGAAGCCAATCTTGTTTTCGAGAAAAATATTTTTATTCGTTTTCACATTCTCGAAACCGGCTTTTGAGGTAAATTTTTTTCTTTTCTGGTGTTTCTAATGTTCTGTTTTATACTGTGGTAATTTTTTTTTACAAATATGAAGGTCTAGGAGAGTGTGTGAGACATTAATTTTTTTCATTGCAGCGCTATCTTATGTTGTAATTTTTAACTATTCCAAAAAAGCAGGTTTAGGGTAAGATGGACCACAGAGACAGCGGGTAAGACGGACCGGTCCGTCTTGCCCCCTATCATCTGGAATCTTTTTCGAAGTTATTATTTTTTACGTATTTTGTGAATATTGTGTTGCATTTATAGTTCCCGCATGCCAATTAGAAATATATTAAGCTGTCTCTCCTTTGCAGAATGGGAAAGTATACTAGGGAAACCACCCGCAGTCTCCACGACCAGGACTTACTGAGAGCAGCTGCTATGCGAGTTAAATCTGGTTCGCCGCTTCGCAAAGTTTCGAAAGAGGTTGGTTTGCCACGAAGCACAGTGCGAAGAGCAGTTGCAAAACTCGACGCAGCAGAAGATCCCCAATCAGTGGAGTTGGCAACTACCTTCAACTTTAAAAGTGTGTTCTCAGCAAACGAAGAGATACTTCTGAAGGACTATATGATCACGGCACAGCACATGCATCATGGACTTACGAAAAAGGAAGCAGGTCAGCTTGCATATGAATATGCCCAGGCCAAAGGGAAGAATATGCCGAAGAACTGGACTGAAAATAAGTGTGCAGGAAAAGACTGGATGAATAGCTTTATGAGTCGTGTTGGGCTTTCCCTAAGGTCCTCTGAAACGACAAGCATTGCCAGAGCCACCAGCTTCAACAGGACGAATGTCAGCGAATTCTTCAATAATTTAGAAGAGCTGCTTATAAAGCACAAGTATCCGCCGAATAGAATATATAATCTTGACGAGACTGGAGTAACCACCTTCAGAAGACACCAAAGGTGGTTGCAGAAAAGGGATCAAAGCAAGTTGGACGCATTACTTCGGCTGAGCGAGGGGCGCTGGTAACAGTCGTAGGGTGTATCAACGAAGCTGGCCAGTCGATAGCCCCTTTCTTTGTCTTTCCACGAGTGAACTGGCTTCAAAGTTTTCTCAATGGCACGCCCCCTGGAAGCACAGGAAAATGCCAGCCGTCTGGATGGATGACATCCGAAATCTTCCCGGATATGATGCACCATCTGATCTCCCAAACCAGTTGCTCGCCCACAAATCGACTTCTGCTGACTATGGATAACCATGATTCGCACGTCTCATTGAGCGTGGTTAATCTTTGCAGAGAAAACCGCATTGACGTCTTAACGCTTCCGCCACATTGCAGTCACAAGCTGCAGCCTCTTGATGTTGCTGTTTATGGGCCATTCAAGCGATACTACAATGAAGCAGCTAACTCGTGGATGATTTCAAACCCAAACAGGAGGATTACCATTTATGAAATCGGAATATTCGTTGGAATCGCTTTTCCAAGAGCTTTCGTCATGGAAAACGTACTAAGCGGGTTCCAAAAAACAGGAATATACCCTTTAAATAGGAACATTTTCCAAGATCACGACTTTCTCAGCGCCTTTGTGACAGACCGACCAGCACCAGAGACGTCTCCCATGATAGGCCAGTCTGCAGTTCCATCAACCAGCCCTGGTGACGAGAGCTTGAATAACGACGTGCTGCCAACTACCAGTAGCTCATTGATTTCTGCGACTATGCCAGTGACTCCAGAGTCGGTTCGTCCTCACCCTAAGGCGAGTTTCTATGCAAGAGACGGAAAGACGTCTAGGAAAAGAACAAAGTCCAAAATTCTGACGAACACACCTGAAAAAAACAGACTGGAAGAAGAATTTGAGTTGAAAAGAAAAAAATCAGAAAAGAAAGCTCAAAGAAAACGGCCTGAAAAGAGAAACCTCTCCAAACAGCCTGGGAATGGGGAAGACAGCTTCGATGAACATATCGCACTGGATGATGAAAGTGAGGACAGCTTGTATTTGGATGGGTCAGAGGAGGAGGAGTTTCTTGATGGAACCGAACACAAAAAGTGGGAATTTCTTGGTTGTGAAAGTGCCGACCAAGAAGAGCTTCAGGAATTATGTTGGAGTTGTGTGTGATTGTGAATCCGATGGTTTCCAAGTTCAGTTTTGGAAGCGATTAGCTCCATCGAGCAAATTCACGGCAACTGAAGAGATGAGCTTCGTGCGAAAAGAAGAGGTTATCATGAAGCTGCCAAAACCGACCCCTCCGGGCGGAACGACGAGACAGTCGGCTCAGTTCGTTTTTCACGTAGATTTGGCCTCGTACAGTGTTTAAATATAGCTATTTGCTAACTTTTTACATTTTTACTTACTACTAGTATTTTAAGTATTCGAAATAAAATTGTTTAGAGACAATCAATCTTTTTGAGCAATTGGGTCCGTCTTGCCCAAAGAGCTGGTCCGTCTTATCCTATGGGGTGGGCAAGATGGACCTTTTGACCAACTTCAGTTTTTCTTATCTGGGCCCGGAAATACGGCTGATTTATGTGTGAAGAAGGTTTCTTTACGTAACTCAATGTCTTGGGGACAAGTTAGACACCTTTCGTCAGTCGTTGCTTGTTTCCAACCTCTTCCGCAGACGAAAAACCAAAATGGGGTCCGTCTTACCCGACTCTCCCCTACCCTTGTTAAGTGACGAAAAAGAATGGAGGGCAGCAGCTTGCCACCCTCCAACGTCCCTTTTTCTTCTGAGTCATCAAATCAGATAGCCATTTTGTTCAGCATAGTAGAAAGCTCCAATGATTATGCCTTTAGGGGTCACATGACCCCCAAGAGTCCCTAGGGAAAGACCTGTAAGTTTTAAAATTTGTCAATCGTTTGCATGTAGTATTTGTTATTGGGAAGTCTACAGACATTTTTTGGAGGGGCGATTTTATACTTGGCGTGGGTTTCCATGGTGATAATTTTCTGTGAGGCGGAGAGATTTCTGAAGGTGAACTTTCCTTGGAAAAATTATGCAATAGGGGAATCTGACTAAATTCCTATACAAAATTCTTTTTATTTGTCTTACTTTCTCTTTGCGAACTCATTTTGCATAAGGAGATGTTCCAGGGGAGTTCTACGGGGAAAATTTTCAGCGGGTTTGGATTTACGAGGAAAATTTCCAGTGAAGGGGGATTTCCGAGGTGGTCGGAAAAAAGATTAGAAAATTAAAGTCTTTTTCAAATAAAAGTACGCTAAGGAGAGAATTTCAAGCAAAATTGCCCACAAGAAATTTTACGGGGAGGGAAGGGATGCCTTTAGAGAAGATGGCATTGTCCGTAGGGAATTTTGAGGGGGTATTTATTTAGGAGCAACTTTCTACGGGTAGTTTCCCGTGAGCGGAGGGAATTCTTCGTAGAGGGTTAGGGAGATTTACTGGTATTATTTGAAAAGCGATCAGAAATTAAATAAGAAAACAAATTTTTCACTGAAAATAAGGTGCAAAGTTAAAACTCAAACAGAACAGAAATTATTCCATGTAGGAAGGGATTGCCCCCTTCCTCAATACCTTGCTCTTTACATTCAAGCTTGACTGTTTTTCCTATTATTTTAAAACGACTCCTGAAACACAAGGACCGTTTAATTAGAATAGGAAGCTTTTTTAAAAGTGCTGAAAAACTTTAGCGTGAGGAGCAAGGTATTGAAGAGGGGGGCAACCCTTTCATATTCGGAGCAATCTCTGTTCGTTTTGAGTTTTAATGTTGCTCCTTACTTTCATTTGAAAAAAATCGTTTATTTATTTAATTGTTCCAAGGGTTGTAAGTACGGTCTCTCACCTAAGTCCCAAAATATCAGAGTAACCGCAAAATGTGTAGGAACCGATGTTCTTACCCCTGCATCGAAATACAAAATAAATATCTAAGTTTGGATTATCAGAACAAGGATTTTTACGTGCATGTTTTTAAAGTGTAACCTATTTGTCTCGGTTAGTAAGTTTTAGTTAAACGGTTGGATGTTTTATTTTTCTTTTATGTATATCGAAGTACATTATTTTATGTATATTAGAATCTCATTGTAAAATTGACTGGTTGCTTATAAGGACTTCAAACCAGGAAAGTTTTACAAATATAATCTGTTCTAAAACGGATTTTTGTCGATATGAGCTTGAAACCTTTACAATTGGATTTTTTGATACGCTGAATCTGATGGTGTGATTTCTTTTGAATTCTGCGTGTGAATTCTGCGTCTGGTGTGATTTCTGCGACTTCAAGGGGATCTTTTCCCACTTTTTTGCAAAATTCGAAAAATTTCTCAGGCTTGTCGATTCTGATGGGTACGACTAAAGTTAATGAAACTTATATTTTTAGAATAAGCATAATAAGCTAATTTTTTGGATATATCTATTGACATCAAAATTCCGTTTTTTAGAGTTTTGGTTACTATTGAGCTGAGTTGCTCCTTACTTACAATTCGCTACCCCATCAAAATCTGAAATGAGATCACTGAAATGTTGATATTTTTTTTTTGTTACCAAAAGTATTATATTCACGAAACTTTACGGTTTCATGAAATGTGATTAACAAAATTAGAAAAGGTTTTAAACTAAAGTAAGGAGCAAGTTTAAAACTTAAAACAAATATAAATTACTCTGTATATAAGGGGGATAACCCCTTCTCAACACCTTGCTCATTAAAAAAAAAGTTTTTAGGGCTTTGAAAAAATCTTTTTTTCCAACTGCAAATTTTTCTTAAAAGACTGGAAAAAACCCCTACTTTCCAGTAAAGAATAGGGAGGAAGCCCCCTTCATGCAAAGGATAATCTCTTCAAATAGGTTTCAAATTCGTTCCTTGATTTCAGTTGAGAAAACCTTTTTTTATTTAGTTTCTAATTGTTTTCCAAATCATACCTTAGCATGGCCTATATACGATTTGAGTTACCGGTTATTTGCCTTTAAAATGTGTAAAACAATAATTGTACATTGATTAGTACCATCCTACGTTTAGATTTGCAATTTCAATTTTGGATAAAATTTGAATATACCTAAAAAAAATCGGAGATGAATAGTAATTTTGGCGAAAATTCCTTGTTAGTATTACAACTAAAGAATTTCGGTTGGGTGAAAAGGAGTATTATTATTTGTATGAATGGAAATCCTGTGAGACTTTTGATCTTCTACACCACTGAAACGATCACAACCTCTACAATAGGATTTTCTTATCGATAAACAAATTACATACATTTGTATGTAATTTGTATGAATAGAAAAACTTCATATAAATACTTCAGATAAATAGAAATAGGAAAATGTTACCATTTAAAACTACTGAAAACTAAGTTCTTAGCAGGATTTGCCATCCCAAAGAAATTTCATGGCAGGGCTGATGATACCATACATTGTATTTACTACCTCTGTACTGGTATATATGGTAGTTTAACATTTTAGCTACATAAAGAAACGTTTTAATTAATTCCTGCTCCTCCTATCGCTTTCGACATTTATCTGAAGCATCATGAAGAGTAAGCAGTTTGTCTATTAAAAAACGTCATTACAAATAAAGCAAATTAACTTGGTAAAATCCAGTACTGCCACCGCATGGCATTGCTTCTTGTAGAATTACATAAAAAAACTAGTTTTTTAACTGAAAGTAAGGAGCGACATTAAAACTTCAAACGAACAGAAATTACTCCGTATATGAAATGGGTTGTCCCCTCCGCAATCCCTCGCTCTTTACGCTAAAGCTTTTAATTGTTTTAAAAAGCAGAATTGTGGCAAAGAGTCAAACTTTAGCGTAAAGAGCGAGGGATTGCGGAGGGGACAACCCATTTCATATACGGAGTAATTTCTGTTCGTTTTAAGTTTTAATGTCGCTCCTTATTTTCAGTTAAAAAAACTAGTTTTTTATATAATTTCTGAACGTTTTTGAATTAATGCATGTTTGATTTTTGTTCTCCACTCATAATTTATTAAAATGAAATTTGCATATTAATTCCTTGTTTGGCTAAATGGTTTTCTCTTAGTTTTGATCAGACGATTTTGAGAAATAAGGGATGGAGAAGGAGGCCTAGTTGCCATGCAATTTTTCAGTTACATAAAAAGGCAACAATAAATTTTAATTTTTAACGAATTTTATTATTAGTAAAAAATATAACTAACTTAAGAATTAACTTACGTAACAAACTTTTATATTCTTTATTTTTTATTATGTATATGAGGGGGTTTGTACCCTCGTTAATACCTCGTTCTTTACACTAAATCGTAAGTTTTGTCCCAAATCTTTAAGAATGACCCCTGAATCAGAAAGGCCGTAGAATAAATAGTTGAAATTACTAAAAATACTATAGCATAAAGAGCGAGGTACTCCTCCTAAATAACTCGCTCTTTATGCTAAAGTATTTTTAGAACCCCTCATATGCGTAATAATCTCTGTTCGTTTTAATTTTCAATGCTAATCTTTACTTTCAATTGAAAAAACTTTTCCATTTTTATTTTTTCATTGTTTTTTTTTTATAGTAGTTTTAGAAAATCCTGCGCTCTTTTCATTGAATTTCTGTTCCCCCATGACATATCTCTCCAGGGAAAGATCCTCCCACATAGCCCCCTCCCCTAAACCCCACACCCAAAACCAAAAAAAAAATCCCCTGAAAACGACTGTACACTTCCCAATAACCATTATTATATGTAAACACTGGTCGAAGTTTGTAACTTGCAGCTCCTCCCCCAGGGACTGTGGGGGAGTAAGTCATTCCCAAAGACATAGTTATTATGGTTTTTGACTATGCGGAACAAAATGGCTATCTCAAAATTTTGATCTGTTGACTTTGGAGAAAAATGAGCGTGGGAGGGGGCCTAGGTGCCATCCAATTTTTTGGTCAATTACAAAGGGCACTAGAACTTTTCATTTCCGTTAGAATGAGTCCTCTTGCGACATTCTAGGACCACTTCGTCGATACGATGACCCCTGGGGAAAAGAAAAAAAAACACAAAAACAAACAAACAAATAAACACGCATCCGTTATTTGTCTTCTGGCAAAAAATACGAAATTCCACATTTTTATAGATAGGAGCTTGAAAATTTTGCTATAGGGTTCTCTGTTACGCCGAATGCGATGGTGTGATTTTCGTTAAGATTCTGTGACTTTTAAGGGGTGTTTTCCCCTATTTTCTAAAATAAGGCAATTTTTTTCAGGCTCGTAACTTTTGATGACAAAGAGTAAATTTGGTGAAACTTATATATTTAAAATCAGCATGAAAATCTGATTCTTTTGATATATATTTTAGCATCAAAGTTCCGTTTTTTAGAGTTTCGTTTACTGTTGAGCCGGGTCGCTCCTTACTACAGTTCGTTCCCACGAACTGTTTGACTTGGAGAAATACATATAGTTATTGATACTTTTAAATCAATTGGCTTCTCAGGATTTCAAATTGATTGCAAATTCGTCCTTTTCGGGGTAAAGTCGTAGTTTGGTGCCCTAAACCGCCTAAACTGTCACCCAACAACCACTGGTATTTTGGTTTTCCCCCTTGGAAAATTTTCTGCCGGCGCCCTTGGTGGATTGGCTTTCTGTAAAAAAAAAAACTTTCCTAGAGAGACCATCGGAGAAACCTTGGGGAAGGGTACAGAACACGCCCTGTCAAAAAGGAATTTTATCAGTAAATTTGCTAAGTTTTTCTTTTCGATGTGAATTTTCAGTTTTAAAACTCAAGATGTTAATGTGCTCATTAGGATATGAAATAGACAAGTTCTCATAGGCTTCGTGAAGTATTTCTGATTATTTCTCATGAGAAGATCAGTGAAACGTTTGAATGTGAGAGTTTTTTTCTTCCAGTCTCACGATTCAATGAAGATGATCAACAGTGCCTCATTAAATTTACCTTCGATGAAATTTCTCATCAACATTTATTAAATCTCAATCCGGCTCTGAATTATGTAAATACTTAATTAACCTAAGTGTGCAAACAGGCGTACCGTGTCAAAGGGGAGTTTTCATCATCAAAGATGTTTGACAGGTAGATGATAATGAAACATTAAACAACTATTTTCCTTTTTAAGATTATTAAACACATAAGAAATTGCACTTAACCTAGGGCGGATTCAAGCCACTGGGGTAGAACCCCCCCACCCGAGATTTTCTGGTGCCCTCATTTGTTCTTTCCTTTTTCCTATTTTTGTAATAAGAATTGTCAATTTGGTCGCTTATTGGCAGCGATTATTGGATCTAGATGTTGATTAATTAGTTAAAAGTGAGAACGTAGCCTGACAACAACAAATTAATCAGTAATGCTTTTCATAGTCTTACACCAGATGTGATATCATAACTTTCAGTATACAATTAAAACTATCTTAAAAACATAAGCATAAAAATAAATACCTTTTTAATAACCGCACAGTCACTGAACAGCATATAGAAATATCGGATTGATTTATCAGATAACATTTTGGTCTCACCAGCTATTATATCAATAGTGAGTAATAAACAATCTTTCATTGTAAGAAATACACTTTAGTCTTACTCAAAAAATGCTTTATTTGCCTACTATAAAAAGTGTCAATTTGTTCGATTGTTGGCAACCTAGTCACACACCCCCCCCCTCAAGATGTCGCTCTAGTTCTGCCTCTTACCGATGACCTTGACAAAAATAAAAGATTTTATGACCTTTTTTCTAACAAAGAGTTAAAAAAAGAAATTTGCTTTAATGGGTCCTTCTTCCCTACTTCAACTTACAAGTACATCAAACAGTTCGTGGTAACGAACTAGGAGCGACGTATGGAGCGAGCCGGCTCAATAGTAACCAAAAACTCTAAAAATGGAATTTTTATACCAATAGCTACATCAAAACAATCGCATTTTAATGCTGATTTTAAACATATAAATTTCATCAAGTTTAGTTTTACCCATCAAAAGTTACGAGCCTGAGAAAATTTGCCTCATTTTAGAAAATAGGGGGAAACAACCCCTAAAAGTCATAGAATCTTAACAAAAATCACACCATCAGATTCAGCATATCAGAAAATCCAACTGTAGAAGTTTCAAGCTCCTATCTACAAAAATGTGAGATTTTATATTTTTTGCCAGAAGGAAGATCATGGATGCGTGTTTATTTGGTTTTTTTTTCCCAGGGGTGACCGTATCGACCCAGTGGTACTAGAATCTTGCAAGAGGGCTCATTTTAACGGGAATGAAAAGTTCTAGTGCCCGTTTTAACTAACCAAAAAAATTGGAGGGCCCCTAGGCCCCCTCCCACGCTAAATATTTTCCCAAAGTCACCGGATCAAAATTCTGATTTAGCCATTTTAATCATCGTAGTCGAAAAATCTTATAACTATGTCTTTTGGGAGGACTTACTCCCCCAAAATCCCAGTGGGAGGGGCTACAAGTTACAAACTTTGACCAGTGCTAACATATAGTAATGATTATTTGGAAGTGTATAGACGCTTTCAGGGGGATTTTTTGGTTGGATAGGGGGGGGGGGGGTTGAGAAGAGGGGAATATGTTGGGGGAACTTTCCTTGGAGGAATTTATCATGGGGGAAGAAAATTTCAATGAAGGGAGCGCAGGATTTTCTAGCATTATTAAAAAAAAGAAAAAAGAAATATGAAAAAGTTTTTTTAGCTGAAAGTAAGGAGCAGAATTAAAACTTAAAATGAAAAGAAATTATTACGCATATGAGGGGCTGACCTCGTCCTAATACCTCGCTCTTTACGTTAAAGTGTTTTTAGTAATTCCACTATTTATTCTACGGCTTTTGTGATTCAGGGATCATTCTTAAGAAATTGGGACAAAATTTAAGCTTTAGCGTAAAGAGCGAAGTACTGACGAGAGGGTGAACTCCCTCATATACGTAGTGAAAACATGAGAATACAGATGTTCTTTACGTAAGCTAATTTATAAGTTACGTATATCTTTTACTAATAAAAACATTCGTAAAAAATTAAAAGTTCTAGTTGCCTTTCTATGTAACCAAAAAACCGGAGGGTAACTAGGCCATCTCCCCCGCTCCTTTTTTGTCAAAATCATTCGATCACAACTATGAGAAAGCCATTTAGCCAAAAAAATAAATATACAAATTTTGCTTTAATTATTAATCTGCGGAGAACCAAAATCAAAACATGCATTGATTCAAAAACGTTCAGAAATTAAATAAAAAAACAAACAAGTTTTTTAACTGAAAGTAAGGATCAACATTAAAACTTAAAACAAACAGAAATTACTTCGTATGTGAAAGGGGCTGCTCCCTCATCAACGCCCTGCTCTTTACGCTAAAGTTTTTTACTGTTTTAAAAAGTAGAGTTAAGAGAAAGAGTCAAACTTTAACGTAAAGAGCAGGGCGTTGATGAGAAAGCAGCCCCTTTCACATACGAAGTAATTTCTGTTCGTTTTAAGTTTTAATGTCGCTCCTTACTTTCCGTTAAAAAAACTTGTTTTTTTAAATTTAGTATCTATAACAGCGTGATCTTTTAGTACATTTCAATGCTCAAGGTACACAAAAGTGCTTTTTAAGGTTCATATTTAACCCATTCAATAACGCAGATTCATGAAAAAATAAAGAAGGGGGTAACAGTTATTTTTATAAAGTCTGGGACGGGGTTAATTTTGTTGTTTTTCAGTTTCTTCAATGAAAATATAATAAAAGCGTTTTCCAATTTTTTACACATCTTTTTGTACTCAACAATAGAATTCTTCTTCCTACATATGGAAATCTTAAGTCATTCCTTTCAAGAGATTTTACGACGATTCATTAGACTCAGCTCCATGTGCAGTATAAGAAAGACAATTCTCTGTTGGTAATACAGGGACACTAATGATATTCGTTTATATTCCTTTCTGTTACCCTATTTGTTCCTTTCCCACTCCAGGCCTTAACCCAGTCCCACCCTTTTCTAACGGTTTTAAACGTTAAAATGATCCTTTTTACTACCTGAATTCCCTTTTACGATGAGATTTTACTAAAAATAGCGACCAAGACCACACTGCCTTTCCATAACAAGCAAACACAAAGTAAAAACAATAGGGACAATCTTTTCAAGACAGTGGAAATCAAATCTGTGGATATTTTGGCCCTATGTCCAAGGGCCGTCTTCAGCACAATACGAGAAAGAAAAAAAATTATGTATATATAATTAAACTTACATTAAAATATGAGAATTAAAACTAATATTTAAAAAAAAAGGTTTTTTTAAAAACAGCCCTAGCATCCTTACTTCAACGAAGTTCAACCAGGACTGACAAATAGAATGAAATGAGATGATAAATTCACCCAAACAAAACAGAACAAAATGATTAAATGCAAGTTTTCAGAGCCAACCTAGCGCTTTTGGCAGCCTGTCTCAAAGGTCTTTTCGTAACTGGTTCAATACTATTATAAATTGTTTAGTGAAATATTTCGTTAGATCATTTTTAGTTAAATTAGAGCACAAAGTATTTAGTGAGTACTCCCCCAAGTCCCCGTTCAAAGAAATATTATTATTTATTTTGAAACTAATTTCGATTGATTCCCGAACCAACTGTTCTATCCCCAAATCATTACTGATGAGTGAAGATTTTTCCAAAAAGTATCGTGTGGGAGGGATTATTAAATATATGCCAACCTAAAGCAGAATCAAAGGAGTTGTTGGAGTTATTTGAAATTAATGCCTTATCTATGTCTTTTTTATTCTGGTATAGCCGTTTTTCTAGATTCTGATGGGTGCTGCCAACATAATAATTTCCACAATCACAAGGTATTTGATAGACCCCTCTTTGGCGAGTAATTGGGGTTTTATCTTTACCGGAATTTAAGAAATTTATGATTTTAAAATTATTAGTAATAACTACATACAGATTATGTTATGTGCAAATATTTTTTAATTTTGTTGTGATTTTTGGGATATACGGAAGATAGGTAATATTTGAGGGCTTATCAGTAGCCTCACATTGTGAAATATCTTCTTCAGTTTTACGGGAATGTCTTTTTAGTCTACGGCTAATTATCTTATTGACAAAAAGAATGCTTGTATTGCTAAGTTTTTTTTAACTAAATCTGTCGAATTACGAATATAGGAATTTTGGGAATAAAACCTTTATAAAACAGCTTTCAAAACTTTATTGTATTCCCAAAATTCCTATATTCGTAATGTGGCAGGTTTAGTTAAAAAAAACTTAGCAACACAAGTATTTCAGAAAACACAATAGTTAGTAGTTTTGGCATTGTTTCCATATATACGAATATAGATGTGGATATCTCTGAGGAATTATTAAAAAACAAAATAGAAGAAAATTACCACTTAATCGAAGTTTCAGCGACAGGAATTGACTGTGAAGTTTTAATGACTCTAGTTAAAATTTGTAATAAGTTTTCTATGTATTTTCAGTTTCGCGATTCTTTTTATCAGCAAAGAATGGCACCAGTAGCACCTTTATCCGGGCTGCTGGCAAATATTTATGTCGAGAATCTCGAAAATTGGGCATTAAATTCTTGTTTTTTAAAGCACGTCTGTTGGGGTTGCTATATGGATGACGTAATTTTACTTTGGATTTATGGGGAAGCTGAACTTCGGGGCTTCTCAAATCATCTTAATACTTACGACCGAAATTTGCAGTTCACCGTAGAAGTTGAAATTGAAAATAAACTATCGTTTTTAGACGTGTTAATTATCCATAATACTGATCAACTGGATTTTACTATATATCGGAAGCCTACGCAAAACAATAGATATCTTCAGTTTAATTCAAATCACCCCCCACAAGTCAAAAGAGCAGTTGTAACTTCTCTCATTGATCGTGCCCTGAACATTTGCTCCGATTCGTATATAAATGCAGAAATAAACTTTATCAAATATATTCTTTTTGGTAATGGGTACCCTACTCTTTTTGTCAATTAAATAAAAAAAACAAGTATTTTTTAACTGAAAGTAAGGAGCGACATTAAAACATAAAACGAACAGAAATTACTTCGTATATGAAAGAGGCTGCTTCCTCATCAACACTCCGCTCTTTACGCTAAAGTTTGACTCTTTCTTTCAACTCTTCTTTTTAAAACAGTAAAAAAATTTTGCGTAAAGAGCTTTTTATATATATAGTTTCCCAGCATTTTTCAGCCAACATCTGAATTCTCGTGTATTGTTCTGCTATTTAAAATCACCCCCTTAAATACACCCTGCCAAATTCTCTCCGAGATTTCTTATGTGTGTTCTTAAACATTTTAGTAGAAAATTCCTGGCACGGATTTCTAATTTGGATGGGGTTTATCTTTTATCAGTATAAATTTAAAAAAAAAGTTTTTTGAGGGAAGTAAAGAGCGAAGTTGAAATTTAAAACAAACAAAAATTATTGCTTCACATTCTATCATATCAATAAAGCTAGTACAGATAAACCAAATAATCATATTTCCATATGTTTGTATGATTATAGAAAACTAGTGCTTTAATGAATACACACAAACCAAGTATAACAAACAAGAATGTTGATTAATTAGTTAAAAGTGAGTACGTAGCCTGACAACAACAAACTAATCTATAAAGCTTTTCATAGTCTTACACCAGCTGTGATATCAGTAACTTTCAGTATACAATTAAAATTATCATAAAAACATAAGCATAAAAATAAATACTTTTTTAATAACTGCAAAGTCACTGAACACCATACAGAAATATTGGATTGATTTATCAGGTAACATTTTGGTCTCACTAGCTATAATACCAATAGTGAGTAATAAACAATACTGAATTGTATGAAATACACTTTAGTATTATTCTAAAAATGATTTGTTTGCATACTATAAAAAGTGGCCTTAATCGGTTTACGTTTACTGTACCAAAACTCCTTTGTTGTTTTGTTTTTTCAGTAAAGCGCTAGTTTTCTATAATCCTACAGACATAGGGAAATACGATTTGTACTAGCTTTATTGATATTACATAAAAAAACTAGTTTTTTTTTAACTGAAAGTAAGGAGCGACATTAAAACTTAAAACGAACAGAAATTACTCCGTATATGAAATGGGTTGTCTCCTCCGCAATCCCTCGCTCTTTACGCTAAAGTTTGACTCTTTGCCACAATTCTGCTTTTTAAAACAACTAAAAGCTTAAGGGTAAAGAGCGAGGGATTGCGGAGGAGACAACCCATTTCATATACGGAGTAATTTCTGTTCGTTTTAAGTTTTAATGTCGCTCCTTACTTTCAGTTAAAAAAACTAGTTGTTTTTATGTAATTTCTGAACGTTTTTGAATTAATGCATGTTTGATTTTGGCTCTCCACACATAAATTATTAAAATGAAATTTGCATATTAATTCCTTTTTTGGCTAAATGGCTTTCTCTTAGTTTTGATCAGACGATTTTGAGAAATAAGGGATGGGGAATGAGTCCTAGTTGCCATGCAATTTTTTTCGGTTACATAAAAAGGCAACTATAAATTTTAATTTTTAACGAATTTTTTATTAGTAAGAAATATACTTAACTTAAGAATTAACTTACGTAACAAACTTTTATATTCTTTAATTTTTATTATGTATATGAGTGGGTTTGTACCCTCGTTAATACCTCGTTCTTTACACTAAATCGTAAGTTTTGTCCCAATTCTTTAAGAATGACCCCTGAATCAGAAAGGCCGTAGAATAAATAGTTGAAATTACTAAAAATACTATAGCATAAAGAGCGAGGTATTTATCTCCTCCTAAATACCTCACTCTTTATGCTAAAGTATTTTTAGAACCCCTCATATGCGTAATAATCTCTGTTCGTTTTAAGTTTCAATGCTACTCTTTACTTTCAATTGAAAAAATTTTTCCATGTTTATTTTTTCGTTTTTTTTTATCGTAATTTTAGAAAATTCTGTGCCCTTTTCATTGAATTTCTGTTCCCTCATGACATATTTCTCCAAGGAAAGATACTCCCACATAGCCCCCTCCCCTCAGCCCCACCCCCAAAACCAAAAAAAATCCCCTGAAAACGACTGTACACTTGCCAATAACCATTATTATATGTAAACACTGGTCGAAGTTTGTAACTTGGAGCCCCTCCCCCAGGGACTGTGGGGGAGTAAGTCATTCCCAAAGTCATAGTTATTGTGGTTTTTGACTATGCGGAACAAAATGGCTATCTCAAAATTTTGATCTGTTGACTTTGGAGAAAAAATGAGCGTAGGAGGGGGCGTAGGTGCCCTCCAATTTTTTTGGTCACTTAAAAAGGACACTAGAACTTTTTATTTCCGTTAGAATGAGTCCTCTTGCGACATTCTAGGACCACTTGGTCGATACGATGACCCCTGGGAAAAACAACAAAAAAAAACAACAAACAAACAAATAAACAAGGAGGTTTCAGGACAGGGTATGGGACGACAGATAGTGTGTTTATTTTAAAGGCATTAATAAATAAATATGGAAAGGGTAAAACTTGTCTTTATGTGGGATTTCTGGATCTCCATAAGGCTTTTGATAGTGTCGACAGAGAGTTATTGAAGGATGCCATGCTAAATATTGGCCTTCCCCGTTCATTTGTTAGATTGATAGTGAGCATGTATACTTGTGTGAGTGGAATCATTCAAGTTGGTAATAGGTTTTCGAAGCTTTTTGATATTAAGCGGGGAGTAAAACAGGGCAGCACCCTTTCACCTAAGTTGTTTAATATTTTTATTAATGATGTTGTTAATTTTCTAGAGAATAGATGGGCTCCGAAAGTTAGCCTAGGGACTCAAAAACTATCTCTCTTATTATTTGCAGATGATATTGTTTTGGTGGCTAATAAACCGCAAGATCTACAGACTCTTTTGAATCTCATAGAAGAATATTTGCATATAAAAAAGTTAAGGCTGAATACTGAAAAGAGCGAAGTTGTTATTTTTAAAAAAAGGAAGGTTGGGGACGACGAAAAATATACATTTAAATTTAATAATAAGGAACTATTTATAAGTAAAAGAATAAAATATTTAGGCTTTATCTTATCGGAAAATGGAAGCCTAAGGAGTCATGTTGATGAAATAATTAAGAGAGGTAGGGTGGCCATGTCAGCTATATTTAGAAACCCAACGATAATGGGGATCAAAAACCTAAAAATGCATAAAAGAATATTTAATAAAAAAATTTTACCCGTGATAGAATATGGAGCAGAGATATGGGGTGGAGAAACGGTGCAGCAACTGGAGTCCCTTCAGCTCCAGAATTAAAAAAGAGTGTTTGGTCTACATCAGACAACTCATTCACAGATTCTGAAAGGTGATATGGGCCTGTTTTCTTTAAAGCTACGTAGGTATATTTTAATGCTTAGATTCTGGTTGAAGTTAACTAAGAGTAATGAAGATAGACTAGTGAGAGCGGCATATGAAGAGATGTTGAAATGTGGTTTAAAAACCTTGTGGCCATCCCAAATTAAATCATTACTAGAAAAAGTAGGAATGCCTTATTTATGGAATAATGGTCTTTGCTCTCGTGATGTACCATCAAATTTAGAAAGCCAGGTACGATTTATATTAGAGAGTCAGGAAATTCAGCATTGGCAAGGGCTGGCTTTTGATTCTACAACCCTACAACACTATAATCAGGCAAAACCTAGTTTGGGGGAGGAAGTTTATTTTAAATTTAACTTACCGGCTATGATTCTACGTCGTTGGATTCAGCTTAGGGCAAATTGTCTTCCAATCCAGAACAGGCAAAAAAGGTTCGACAAAAATAAAATGATAGTTGGTCCTGATAGGCGGTATGCTTGTCCCCTTTGTAAAGATGATGATGGAGACTTGGATCATTTTCTCCGGAAATGCCCGGTGCTCTTGGATTTACGGGAAATTTATTTGCATGGGATTAATTTGATGCTTCCGGGTATTCTACAAAATAGTAACCCAACCACAATATTTCGAATGGGAGTATATATAGATAAATCTTTAATAAGAAGAAAAAGTTCTATATGATTAATTTCTTTTGTAGTTAGATTAGGTACTTTTTGCGTTGAATTCTGTTTTTTTTGTGCGTGTTCGTACTGTTGTTAATTTCCTTGCTTGTTTGTTATTTATTTATATTTTTGTGTATATGGCCCATGGGTTTTTGAAATACACTTATCTATCTATCTATCTAAACACGCACCCGTGATTTGTCTTCTGGCAAAAAATACGAAATTCCACATTTTTGTAGATAGGAGCTTGAAAATTTTGCTATAGGGTTCTCTGATAAACCGAATGCGATGGTGTGATTTTCGTTAAGATTGTATGACTTTTAGGGGGCGTTTCCCCCTATTTTCTAAAATGAGGCAAATTTTCTCAGGCTCGTAACTTTTGATGGGTATTACTGATATTGATGAAACTTATATATTTAAAATCAGCATTAAAATGCGATCCTTTGATGTAACTATTGGTATCAAAATTCCATTTTTTAGAGTTTCAGTTACTATTGAGCCGGGTCGCTCCTTACTACAGTTCGTTACCACGAACTGTTTGATTGAAGCCAAACAGGAAGGTTATTTTTCAATAGAGGATTTACGTAAAAACAAAAAGACTGAAGCCATTTAAGTGATACCTTACCAACTTGCGGTTTGCCTCCTTTTTAGCTCTTTTGACAAGCCCCCCTCCCTTCGTGAAACAAATGCCTTTTAGGGTGTTTGCTAATAGGATACCAAATACAAAAGCAATGCTTAAATTGGGGTAATTTAAAATAAATAATATTGCCTAAAATAAGGCAAATTTTTTCAGGCTCGTAACTTTTGATGACAAAGATTAAGTTTGATGAAACTTATATATTTAAAATCAGCATGAAAATCTGATTCTTTTGATGTATATTTTAGCATCAAAATCCGTCTTTTAGAGTTTCGTTTACTATTGAGCCGGGTCGCTCCTTACTACAGTTCGTTACCACGAACTGTTTGATATGTTAAATAGACTGTGAATCGATAATTTTTGTTCGTCTTTTGTTTCAACTTCGCTCTTTACTTCCCTCAAAAAACTTTGTTTTTTTAAATTAACCTTTCCCTGTTTTTAATTTAAATTAATGCTGAAGCAATATTACAATGCTCTTTTTAATTTTTTTTCGAGGGAGGTGTCAGCACCCCAATATACGGAATAATTTCTGTTTTTTTTAAGGTCTAATGTCGGTCCTTACTTTCAGTTGAAAAAATTTATTTATCATTTTTCAAATAATGCCAAAAAATCCATGCTATACAAAATGGTGTACACGATTTTTGAAGGTGGGCAACCTCGACAGTTGTGAAAGAATAGCTATTTTTCAAAAGAAGATTTTTAAGGATTTCAGAACCTAAGCTAAATTTTTGTATGTCTAACTTACTTCACTAAACATTCCCCCCCCCCCTGATAAACACCAAACACCATTATACATACAGGTGTGGAATAACAATAAACAAGAAAAAGTTGGAAAGTAATCAGACAACTAGAAAAATATCAAGGAAAAAAACGCTAATAGGTTCTTGGTGCTATGATTTGTCCGCATACATTACAAATAGTTTTATTCTGTCTATTAAATAGTAAAAAAGAAAATAATATGAATAAATAAATATAACAATAAGTAATCCTTCTTTGAAGATACAATTTTGAGTGGTTCCTGAACCATATGCCTACTCTTCTCCAACCCTTAACTGGCAAGGGGTTGGGGTCCGGGGCGTAATTTGTTCAAAAAAAAGTGGATGGAACTTTTTACAATTCGCAAAAAAATAAAAAACAGTGAATTAGCTGAAAAATAATCATATATAAGGCAGAAAACCATGATTGAAATAAAAATGCCTGATTAAGGAACTGAACCCTTGCCATTCTGATGCAAAGTCTAACGCGCTGGTAACTGAACTACGGCAGCTGATGACCGAATTCAATGTATTTGTTCTTGTAGGGCCAAGTTGTGTAACTATGGACTATGGAGAGCTATATCATCATCAAAAGCATAGTTATCGGACCTTATTCAGCAAATACATTTGTAATGGCTCATTGAGTTAATAATAGCTTATATTATAAAAAATGAGAGTATTAAACTATATTTGGCGAAGCTCAACTATTGCGAACATGAGGAAGGGAGGGGGTACGTCAAGGAATAGTCATTTGGAATTTTGACATTCAATTATTTGTTTTTCTATGAATTTCTTCCTCTTAAGAACAATCGATATTTCAAAAATCATTTTGCGAGCCCCAACTTCGGCTAACCGTGTTAAGAGTTCATAGTACAAAAAAAAGAGTACGGCATTGGACTTTAAATTCCCTACTGGCGGTGCTGATCTCTGTTTCGTGTCTTTTCATCCAGAAAGTACAAGGGGGATGGGGGGGGGCAACTGCTTTCGCACACCCTTCCTGTTTACCTTCCCCAGGTTTTTCCAGATACCCATTTAGAGCTGGGTCGACTGTGCCTGAGCTTATAGAGTGACCCCACTGACCCCCGTTCCAAATTAAATAATTGGGTACACTAGGATTCAGACTCTCACCCTCTCGGACATCACCCTCTCCTAAATCCAGCGCACCAATCCAGGAAGGACGGCCGTAAAGAGTTCATAGTGCATTCTCCCAACAGACTAATGAGACTTACTAAGGGCGCTGGGAGGGGGAGCATATGAGAGGGGTTCTTGTAAATCTCCAGTTAAGGGTTTTGGACGATAACTATTACAATGGTACAGTTTTATACTTCCAAGCTTTTCCACTTAAGATGTGGCACCAAAGTGCCGTTTTTATTGCTATATGGCACTTACGGATGGTAGAACTGATAGAAAGAAGGTAGATATGAGCAATGGCTTTCAAACGAGCCATTATATATCTCTCTAAGAAGTTCTAGATGCCCACTAGCCCCAGCTTTTTCACTTGAGATATGGCACCAATAGTGCCATTTCACACTTGCAGATGGTGAAATTTATAGTACAAACGTAGATACGGGCAATATCTGAGCTATCATGAGCATTATATGAGCTATCAAAAATCTATCTACGACGTTTTGGCAGCCCGCTAGCCACACCCCTTTAGAAATAGGACAAAAGTGCCATACCGGAATGTATAAAAAGAACACAGATATGAAAAATAGCTTTTGAATGAACTATTAAGCATCTCTCCAAGATGTTCTGGTAGTCCTCTTGGTCTGCTGAAAAAATAAGAAAAAATGGGAGACATATCAGTGCTACCGATGCAAAAAAGTGATTTTCCTTGTTGTTCAAGAAGGGGGATTGTAATTCCCCTGTACAGGGTTTTCAACCATGCTGATTCATACGCCACACTTTTCATTTTGATTTGACGCCATTTTTGAGGGATTTCAGATTTTTTTTTTTTTACATCATAAATTCTTTTCGCAATAAACTTTTACTTTTAAGACAAACCGAAGTAATAGTTATCATTCCTGAGTCACCAGGCAGTTTTTTTCAAAGCTTGTTTTTTTTAACTTTTGGTTACTAAGGGTTCTGGTTCGCTCTTCGCTAGGTTGCAGCTACCGCTGCAACCATGATAAAGAAACATCACAGGCAGCGCTATAGTTTTCCTCTAGTAAAGGTCATGAGGGTTCAATAAGAGGCAGTTCATATGGAAAGAGTCGTCATAAAAATGTTGGAGGAGGCTGATTCAATTGGAAATCGGAAGTTATGGTCCCATATCTAAGAGTCAAAAATAATTTGGAGAGCAACAAGCCCCCCCCCCCCGTCTTTTCCCCAAATGTGTCCTATATTTTCTTTTCAGGTGTCAGGGGCTAAATGAGCTAAGAGGGAGCTTTCTTAGAGTGGATAGTCGTGAGCCCCTTCTTGGAACTTTGAATTCGACGTCAAAAATAAATATAGTAGCAGTGGCAAATTTTGTCCGGAAGGGTCTTGTTATTCGAAAGTCGATTGTTACATAATTTAGTTTGTTTGTTGTTATATATGTATGTATACGGCCTGAAAAATGGCTTTAAATACAGTCATTCATTCATTCATTCATATAGCAATCTCAAGATAGTCATTTTGTTCATAATAATTCAAAGGTAAGATAACAAAAACTCAGGGGTCAACTCAACCCTCCAGAGCCCGAGAGAACGTGTTGTAAGCTATGCCCCGCGGGCATATAAGGCTTTTTATAGAAAAGTTGGTCGCATAAACTTTGGAAAGGGCTTAATCGATTTGTAATTGAAAGTTCTTGCTCCATTTTTAAGAATCAAAAGTGATCGGAGGGAACTAGATCCCCCCGAGCCTTGTTTCCCCCAAATGCATCCAATAAAAATTTAGGACAGTTATTCTGTTCAAAACAGCCCAAAGATTGGGGTCGTCAAAATTCCCCATAGCCCGGGCGCAAGTGTGTATAAGGTATGACTCGAGGGTATATAAGGTTTTTAAGGAAGGGGTGGTCGTATAAACTTCGGAGGGGGCTCATTTGATGAGAAACTAAGATTTCTGGCTAAATTCATAAGATTTGAACGTCATCGGAGGGTACCCCCTCCACCAAACACTGTTTTGAAAATAAATGCGATTGAAACGTTGAGGCGGTCATTTTGTTCAAATTAAGCTATGTGTCATATAACAATACCCCAGGAGTTGAAGCAGCCCCCAAAGCCAGGGAGCGATGCTTTTAACTTATGACCTGGATCATACAAGGTTTCTGAATCGTATAAACTTTGGAGGAGGCTTGTTTGATTAGAAATTGAAAGTTTTGGCTCCCTTTTTAAGAGTCAAAAGTGATCAGAGGGCAGCAGACCCTCCCATACATCAACTTTCCCCCAAATGCCTCCAATTGAAATTTTTAAATAGCCGTTTTGTTCAAAAATGCCCAAAGACCTCCTGGAGTGCCTCCAGGGTTGACACAAAACAGTAGAGCCCGGATGTATAGGTTGTAAGTAATAATCCGGGAGCATATAAGGTTTTTATGGAAGGGGCGGTCGGATAGATTTTGAAGGAGGCTCATATGTTCTAGTTCCCCATTCTAAGAATAAGAAGTAATCGTAGGGCGATAGGCCCTCCCAGGCCCTCTTTTCCTCAAACGTATCCGCTCAAAATTTTGAGATAGCCATTGTGTTCAAAATAATCCAAAGATTATATAGCAATGCCTCCCGGGTTGACGCGATTCCCCCTCCCCACGAGCCCAAGGACAGATTTTGTAGGCTATTTCCTGGGGCACTTAAGGCACTTATGAAAAAAGTAGCCGTATAAACTTTGGAGGAGGGGCATTTGGTTGGAAATTGAAAGTTCTAATTCCCTTTTCAAGAGTCAAAAGTGATCCCCCCCTCACGCCCTCTTTCTCCCAAATGCATCGGATCAATCTTTTGAGCCAGCTATTTTGTTCAAAATAGTCCAAAGATAATATAGCAATGCCTTAGAGGTTGATACAACCCCCCAAAGCCTGGGGGAATGGTCATAGGTTTTGCCTCAGTGGTATATCAGGTTTTTATGGGAGTAGTGGTCACATAAACTTTAGATTTTTTGATTGGAAGCTGAAACTTCTAGTTCCTTTTAAGAGTCAAAAGTGATCAGAGGGCAACTAGCCCCAATCCTGTTTCCCCAAAATGCATCCTAGTGAAATTTTGAAATAGCCATTTTGTGCAAAATTGTCTGAAGATCATATAACGATGTCTTCGGGGTTGACACAGCTCATTACATCCCGAGGTATGGGACGTAAGCTATAACCCACGGACATATAAGGTTTTCTTAAGGAAGAGATGATTGTATAAAATTTAGAAGAGGCTCATTTGATTGAAAACTGAAAGCTTTTGTTCCCCATTTGAGAGTCGCAAGTGATTGGAGGGTAACGATGCATTCCACAGCCTCTATCCCCCAAATAAAGCTGTCAGAATTTTGAGATTGCTATTTTGTTCCAAATAGTATAAAGATTATATAACAATGCCTCCACGGTTGACAAAACTCCCAGAAGCTTGGGGAAAGGGTTGTAAGTTATGCCCCGGGGGCATACTGGTTCTTATGGAAGGGGCGGCCGTATAGCCTTTGCGCCAGTGCAAATTATGTTCTGGCCTTGAGACAACATAGGGGTTGTGAGCCCTAACCATCTTAATTTCTGTTCGTTCTGAGTTTGATTCGTTTATTTATTGTAATTTCTGTTCGTTTTGGTTTTCATTTATTTAATGATGCTGATTTGTCGTAGATTTACGCGTGGTAAATTAGGTTCAAGGTTCTTTTAATATAACCAATATATACAAAATATTACGTAACTCAAGGCTGAGAGTATAGCTCGAATGCAATTGAGCTACCTTTAAGCAACACTAAATATGCACAAAAATTAAAAATAAATAGTTCTCTTAACCAATCTTGGCAGAAATAAATAAAAGACAATTCCCGTGCCGTACGATACCCCTTCCATCCTCCGCGCACCATTTTGAGACACAATTAAATTTACAACTTAAAACCAAGTGAGTTTTAAAACCAAGATTATTAGATTATATTTTTGCTCATTTTGGTTTCATAGGATTCTTTACTTTTCCTTGAAAAACTTATTTTGTGGAAAATTTCTTTTAATTAATTTCCGTTCGTTTTATATAGACATAGTCTTTTTCAGGGAAACAGAATTAGAAAGCTGACTATCCTCCAATCACTTTAAACTCTTAAAAAGGGCAGTAGAAGTTTTAATTTCTAAACAAATTAGCGCCTTTAAAATATCGATGATATTACTAGTTATGAAAGAGCAGCGCCGGCTTCGATATTGTTTATATGCCCTTTAAATACCAGCAGGCAAATAGTTTTCTGTTTAAATGAAACTCCCTTTAAACGTTCCCTAAAAGTTTCGACTCTTTGCCCTTAGTGTCCTTAGCTACAGTAACCGTAGTATTGAAGTAGTATTGTGGTATTGAAGTGTTTATGTGTTATTGTGGTATAAGTGGGGATGAAAATATGCACAAAGTGTCTTATGGCTAGTTGAAAATCCACCACAACTTACACTGAAACTTCTAACTTAAGAATATTAGCATTTATTGTGATGTTGTTTTGTCACTTTTTTGACAATTTAATAATTATAGATCGTTTAGATTTAGTTCAACATCTGCCAAAATATTTCTTGAAAGCCTCACCTTAATACCCTTAACTTGTGTAGTAGTAATAGTTGTAGTAGTAGTAGTAGCATTAATAGCAGTATGCACATATCACCGTTGTATTTTTCAAAATCCCCTTCAACACTCGGTGTTCCAACTTAATACACAAATCAGTTCTTATGATACGCTCTTTTGATAATTTAAACGCATAAAGTATCTTTTGTTAGCTTACCATCAATATTTTGTTTTGGACTTACCATCAATATTCTCTCAAATTTTACCTTAGAAGACTTAGCCTTAATAGTACAAGTACCACAGTAGTTACGGTGATAGTAGGAGAATAGGAGAAGTAGTTGCAGCATTAGTGTTGTCTTGGTAGTAGTAGTAACAGTAGTAGAGGCAGTTTTAATAGCGGTAATAACGTGTAAATCTCGTCTTTTGATCAGTTGAACATCCCTCTCACGATTCCCCAGAAGTTTCACCTCGGTATGGTAAGCTGTTCCAAAATTATTGCTGATTTGCGCTTTTGACCCCCTTTTGACGCCCTAATCATCTTAATACTCTAAGCCTTACAAGTTGTTGCAATTGAAGTAGTAGTTGGACTAGTTTAGTAGCAGTAGTAGTATTCGTAGAAGTAACAGTATGCATATATTACCTTTTTGTCAATTGATCTTCCCATTTAAGTATTCTCTGAAAATTCCAACTTAGTACCCAAATCCATTCTTGAGATACGCCCTTTTGACAATCTACATGCACATAGTCTGTTTTGATTTAATTCAATCCACCCTCAATATTCTGTCAAATTGTCAACCTTAAAGGTCATTATAAAGATGCAATACGATTGCTCCTGACTTAAACATGAGAGTAGAAATTTCAGATACTCTTCTAATAAAAATCCTAAAGTTATCCAAGGGTAAAATAGAAAGAATTTTCCATAGAGGAGAGAACATTCCGGGTGGGGGGGGGGGGGTAAAAACTTGCTCCCGAGGAAAAGAAGGCATGAATTCAAGATTTCTCTGAGATATGAAATTTAAATAAAAATGAGGATATTGATTCTGCTTTGGCCCTCCACATTGTCGAAAAGGCAGATCATGCAGTTCTTTTTGATGAACCAATTTTAATACTTGAAGCAAATGGCTTCCTACATTATTTTAAGAAGACAATTAAAAAAAAGAAGCAATAAATAGAGACCTTACTTTAAATAGAGATACTGAATATATTCCTATAAACTCAATTTACAGTAACTTAAAATTACATAAGTTGCCCATTGTACTTCTATAAGGTTGGATTGAGAAAAGTGGGTATAATTGATCTTGATCTCCAATCGATCGATCCAATTGACGATTGAATCAGAGGGCAAGGAGCCCACCCACCCGTCCACGCTCTCTGTCAAACAGTTCGTGGTAACGAACTGTAGTAAGGAGCGACCCGGCTCAATAGTAACCAAAACTCTAAAAAATGGAATTTTGGTACCAATAGCTACATCAAAAGAATCGAATTTTAATGCTGATTTTAAATATATAAGTTTCATCAAGTTTAGTAACACTCATCAAAAGTTACGAGCCTAAGAAACTTTGCGTTATTTTAGAAAATAGGGGGAAACACCCTAAAAGTCATAGAATCTTAACGAAAATCACACCATCGGATTCAGCGTATCAGAGAATCCTACTGTAGAAGTTTCAAGCTCCTATCTACAAAAATGTGGAATTTTATATTTTTTGCCAGAAGGCAGAAACCAGTTGTCCTAGAATGTTGCGAGAGGGCTCATTCTAACGGAATTGAAAAGTTCTAGTGCCCTTTTTAAGTGACCAAAAAAATTGGAGGGCACCTAGGCCCCCTCCCACGCTAATTATTTTCCCAAAGTCAATGGATCAAAATTCTGAGATAGCCATTTTATTTAACGTCGTCGAAAAACCTTATAACTATGTCTTTGGGGACGACTTACTCCCCCACAGTCCCCGTGGGAGGGGTTACAAGTTCAAAACTTTGACCAGTGCTTCCATATAGTAATGGTTATTAGGAAGTGTACAGGCGTTTTCAGGAGGATTTTTTGGTTGTAGGCAGGGGTTGGGAAGAGGGGGATATGCTGGGGGAACTTTCCATCGAGGAATTTGTCATGGGGGAAGAAAATTTCCATGAAGGGAGCGCAGGATTTACTAGCATTACTTATAAAAACAATGAAAAAATAAATATGAAAAAGTTTTTTTTTTCAGCTGGAAGTAATCAGCAGCATTAAAACTTAAAACGAACAGAAATTATTACCCATATGAGTGGATCACCTCATCCTAATACCTCGCTCTTTGCGCTAAAGTATTTTTAGTAATTTCAACTATTTATTCTGCGGCTTTTGTGATTCAGGGGTCATTCTTAATGACTTGGGACAAAATTTAAGCTTTAGTGTAAAGAGCGAGGTACTGACGAGGGGGCGAACCCCCTCATATATGTAATAAAACATGAGAATACAAAAGTTCTTTACGTAAGCTAATTTATAAGTTACGTATATCTTTTACTTATAAAAAGATTCGTAAAAAATTAAAAGTTCTAGCTGCCTTTTTAATTAACCAAAAACCGGAGGGCAACTAGGCTTCCTCCCCCATTCTTTTTTCTCAAAATCATTCGATCAAAATTATGAGAAAGCCATTTAGCCAAAAAAAATAAATATACAAATTTTGTTTTAATTATTCCTCTGCGGAGAGCCAAAATCAAAACATGCATTGATTCAAAAACGTTCAGAAATTAAATTAAAAAAAAAACAAGTTTTTTAAATGAAAGTAAGGAGCGACATTAAAACTTAAAACAAACAGAAATTACTGCGAATATGAAAGGGGCTTTTCCTTCTCAACGCCCCGCTCTTTACGCTAAAGTTTTTTACTGTTTTAAAATGTAGAGTTGAGAGAAAGAGTCAAACTTTAGCGTAAAGAGCGGGGCGTTGACAAGGAAAAGCCCCTTTCATATACGGAGTAATTTCTGTTCGTTTTAAGTTTTAATGTCGCTCCTTACTTTCATTTAAAACACTTTTTTTTTTTTATTTAATTCCCAAAAGAATCCGATCGAAAATTTGAGAGAGACATTATGTTTAAAATAGTAGGAACGTCAAATAGTTATGCCTCCGGGGTTGACCGGTTTAAAATGGAAAGTTCTAGCTCCCTTTTTAAAAGTCGAGAGTTATCGGACGGCAACCAGCCCCGCCCCAAAGGCCCTTTCCCCCAAATGCTTTCGATCAAAAGTTTTTGAGATAGCCATCTTTTAAATTTTTTAATATTATTTTAATTAAATTCTTAATTTTATTTTAAATTATCATTTAAATTTTTAATATTTTTAAATATTAAAATACTCCAAAAATCTAAAAACTATGGTTCGAGGTTTGATACCCCTAGCCTTCGGGGCAAGGGCTGTAAGTTATACAAGTTGTCCGTCGTTAATATATAAAGTTTGTATTGAAGGTGGTCGTATAAACCTTAAGAGAGCCTCTTTCTATTGGAAGTCGAAATTTCGTGTGCCCTTTGTAAGAGTCGTTAATTGAAGGGTAACCATCCCTTCCTCATTTTCTTTTCTCCCCAAACAAATCCGATCAAAATTTTGAAATTGCCACTTTGCTCATTGTCCAAAATTCTAATAAATATAACTTAGGGTTGAAAAATCCCCCATAACCGACGGGTCAAGGGCTGTAACTTAAGTAAGCTACCCACTGTTAACATAGAATTCTTTTTGTGCAAGTGGTGGTCATATTATCTATGGATGGGGCCCATTCGATTGAAAATTGAAACTTCTAGTTTTGTTTTAAGAGTCAAAAGTGATCAAAAGGAAGCTTGATCTCCCCACTACCACCCCCTTATCCCAAAAGGAATCAGGTGAAAATTTTCTAGAGTTTATTTTGTTCAGAATAGTTCAACGGTCAAATAACTATGCTTCTGGGTTTAAATCACTCGCCCCCCGGACCCCAGGGCAAGGATTGTGAGCTCTGCAAGTTGCTTATTATTACATTGGTACTTTATTTACGGAGTAAGGGCTGTAAGTTATGCAAGTTGCTTATTGTTACTTTGATACTTTGTTTCCTTTAATACTCTTTTTACTTGATACTTCGATACTTTCTTTACTTTGATACTTTGATATTTTGATGTTGAAAAAAATTGAGTGAATTTTGGAAAACTGGAAACTTTGACAATAAAAAAGACAGAAATTAATTAAAAAAAAAAAATTCTAAAAAAGAAGCTTTTTAGAGATATGAAGAGACAATAATGAATTTAATATCAACAGAAATAAAAAAAAACTATAATAACTCAAATTCAAAGCGACCAGAAATTACTATATAAGAATAAATGAAACCCAAAACGAAACAAAATTAAATGAATAATCATAGCAAACAAACATACAACGAGTACTAATATAAATGAATAAATATTAAAACGAGTAAAACAAATTAAATTGAATATATAAATTTGGCTTAAAACAACAAAAATTACTACAAACAAGAGTTTGGCTACTGACCCCTTCTCTAACTGTTAAAGTCTAAAAGGCTATTGCGTTATTGGCGTTACAAGTTTGTACAGCCACCTATTCCTTAAAAACCCTATGTGTTAACAATAGGTAACTAGCAAAACCTTAAAATGGAATGAGAACTTCCAATTTCCAGTCAAATGAGTATCCTCCACTTTTATTCGAGCGGGAAGGGAAATCAAGGAGCAGCCAAAAGAAACCTAATAGTTAACCTGATCAGAAATACAAAACATAAGTATGGTCGTGAAAAAGCTGACCCCCTGATCAACACTGAACCTGCAAAGTAGCATCGCTTGGTCAAAGCGATAGAGGAAATGTTTCGAAAATCAGTGTCAAGATATCTGACGATAATGGTGAATACTGGGGTCAAGTGACGTTAATGCATTTTTCACCTCCATTTGTACCACTTTTTCAGCCACTACCCCCCAGGAGAAAACCTTGCTTCTTGGTGATTGTCCCAACAAAAGCACAATATCCCTCAGTGAGTTTGAGGTGTATAATGAACTCAGGAAAGTAAAGACAAACGTCTGTCCTTTCCCAGGCGAAATCCCTTCAAGGCTCATACGAGAATGTGCTTTGTTCCTAGCCCTACCACTATCGGTTCTTATAAACCAGTGCTTTGTATCTTGACCTTACCTAGGTCGTGGAAAAAGTCCCACATCCGTGTAATTCCCAAAGTGAACCCGCCCAAGTAGTGTGATAATCTAATACCAATCTCCCTAACGCCATGCCTAGCAAAAGTGACAGAATCGTTCATCTTGCAGCGGCTATTAGAGCAAGTAAGAGAGACTATCGACAAATACCAATATGACGGACTCCCAAAATGTGGGACGTCTATATACCTAGTCAGAATGTACGATCAGATCCTGAAATGGCTTAAAAAGCAAGGCTGTTTTGTCGACCTAGCAGCCATCGACTTTCGCAAAGCTTTTGATCTCCTTTCCCACCTAGTGGCCTGAAAAGACCTAAAACGAATGGTTGCTAAATGCCAAACGCTAGCCATTGTGCTCGATTTTCTGTCTGAAAGACAACAAAAAGTATTTGCTTTACATGAAGAGGACTGTGCCTCAGAGTGGAGTTAAAATAACCTGCGGTGCCCCGCAAGGGACGAAACTGGCAGGAATAACGTTTCTTGCCATCATCAACTACTTGCTAGTAGAACATACCGACAAATAAAATTTGTCGCTCTTACTACCTTATCTTCTTCATCGCAATGTCCAAACAATTCAGTCCAAAAACAGGCAACCAGGATCATCCTAAGCAATAGAGACATTTCCTACCACGATGCCTTAGCAACCATTGAACTCCAAAGTGTAGAACTCCGTTTGGGTGGCCTTATCCTGAGGTTTAGCAAAATGCTGCTGTCTAATCCTGCTCACCATAACATTTTACCCCCAAAAGCCCTGACAGTCAGCCGTACGTGGTCCGCTACAAGAACATTTTCATCCCTTTTTTTACGTCAATATGTAATAGTGCATAATAATATGTTTTGTATTTCAACATCAAATTAGCCATTTGAGCTACGATTGTTGTTTAAAAAGACCTTTCTATCTCTCTCTCTTTCTCTCTCTTTATACGACCACCGCTTCCATAAAAGCCATATATATCCCGGGGTATAGCTTATAATCTGCGACCATGGACTATGGAGGGGGGGGGGGGGGGTATTTCAGCCCTGGAGGCATTGTTACATGATCTATCGTATAGATTGAAAAAGGCTACTATCTCAAAATTTTGTCGGATGCATTTGGAAAAAGGGGGCGTGTGGAGGGCCAATAACCCTCTGATCACTATTGAATCTTAAACAGCGAACTAGGGCTCTCAATTTCTCCTGGAAGAATGCACCCAGGGCATAACTTACAACCTTTGTCCATGGGCTCTGAGGGGCTCTATCAGCTTCGGAGGCTGTGTTATATGATAATTGGACGTTTTTGAACAAAATGACTATCTCAAAATTTTTATAAGATGATTTTGGGGAAAAAAGGCACGGGGTCAGCGATAGTCACCCTCTGATTACCCTCAACTTTTAAAAAGGGACCTACAAGTTGAATTTCCAATCAAATGAGCCTCATCCAAAGTGTATACGACCACTTTTTCCATAAAAACCGTATATCTGCCAGACCATAAATTACAATCCTTCTCCCCCCCCCCCCCCAGGCTCAGGAGGATTTTGTCAACCCCAGAGGTATTTTTATATACACTTTGAATAAAACTATTTTTAATAAAGCGGCTATATCAAAAATTTGATCGGATGCATTTGGGAAAAAGGAATCGTGGGGAAAGCTAGTTGTCCTCCTACCAATTCGAAGTCTTAAAAAGGAAGCTAGAACCCTGAATTTTCCAATCAATTGGGCCTCTCTCAAAGCTTATACGACCCCGGAGTCAAAGCTATTGTGACCCCAGAGTTTCGGTTATAAGATCTTTGGACAATTTTGAACAAAATGGTTATCTCAAAATTTTGATCGGATGCATTTTGAAAAAAAAAGATTTTCGGAGGCGGCTGGTGGCTCTCCGATCACTTTTGAGTCTTAAATAGGACACTAGAACCTCCAATTTCCAATTGAATGAGCCCCATCCAAAGTTTATGTGACCCCTTATTCCTTATGAAGTGCCTCTGGAAAAAATAATGAAACGTTGAAGCCTTTTGACCCTAACTATAAGGCAATGCTTTATTTTCAAAGAACACGGTGACACTATGTCTTTCTTGTTATTATTTTAAAATTCAGTCAAAATTCCAACAAGAAAAGTGTAATTTAGTTTTTCTTTTTTGTAGGGGGGTGGACAGAGCTGGATTAAGGGTCATACCTCAAATGTAAAAGACAAAGGTTACGAGATAAACAACCATGATTATTTAATGTCTAAGACTTCTAGCCTAAAATATGGAAAGAAAAATAACTACGGTAAATATTTAACATTTACTCTGATGGCTTTCATTGTGACAGGCGGGATTGAACCAGAGTTCCTTTGATCAATTAAAAAAAAAAAAAAAAAAACAAGTTTTTTTAACTAAAAGTAAGGAGCGACATTAAACCTTAAAATGAACAGAAATTACTTCGTATATGAAAGGGGCAGCTTCCTCATCAACGCCCCGCTCTTTACGCTAACGTTTGGCTCTTTCTCTCAACTCTACTTTTTAAAACAGTAAAAAACTTTAGCGTAAAGAGCGGGACGTTGATGAGGAAGCAGCCCCTTATAAGGGGCTTTATCTTCGCGATAAAGCGAAGAAAATAAAATAATTAAGAAAAGGGCAAAAACAAACGAATTTGATTTTAAGCCAGTGAATAAAACGTATAGAAATAGCAGATAGTCGGCGAAGACTTCCGCTAAGCGATGCTCATTTCAGAAGAAGACACTAACCCTTGGAGTAGCCTGTAAAGAAGGAAAAACGATTGATGAAAAACAAACCACAGATAGCCTGTTGTCGCAAATGACTGAAAACTACCCGAAATATCCGCTTTGTCTTATCGATTTATTTCCTGGCTGAAAATCATCCTCGTTTGATTTTGTATTTTTCCTAATTGCTTTTCTTTGTTCTTCGTTTTCTGTCGTGCATCAAGTACAGCGAGGGTAGTCACAAAAAGTATTTAAAGTAGACCATCTGAGACTGACTGTTTCCCCGACTTTGGAGCATATCGAACCCACTTTATTTTCCAATTATTCAACAAAGAATGATGTTACTTTTATGATATGACAGACAAAAAAATCATTTAACGAATTTGGTGAGGTCACTTTAGCTATTTAAACTAATTTTTCTTTTCTTCAACTCTATTCTGTTCGTGTTTTCTTTTTTTTTTTGGAGGAAGTTGAATGGAAAAAAAAAAATGCCAAAAACGACATGTCGAAATCTAGGAGGGGGTGAAAAACAAGGAAGAATTCCCCCTAGCTGGTATCCCTGAAGTCACCCGTAAACAAGCGAATATTTCTAGTGAAGTCCAGCGTAATTCTTCAGAAAATTCTTTCCCCCGCCTTGCCGCAGAAAATTACCCGTAGTAGGAAACTCCCCCCTTTTAAATTCTCAACAAATATAAAATTGGGCGGCCAAGGGAAATTGAGACAAATAAAAATAACGGTAGGAAAGCGTAAGACTGTATATCAGCTATTACAAAGGAGGGGAGTTGGGCTACTGAGTAATTGGGAGGGATGCCAGATGCCTAAAAGAGCAAATTTCAATGCCAACATTGTCGAAATCTCCCTGAGACTACAGATTGACATATGAAGGGGTTCAGGGGAGGGGCTTGAACTAATCTCCCATTTCCTTTTATCTAGACTAAGTCTGAATAAGGATACTGCAGGGTAATATCCCCCTTCTTATTGTGAAAAAATAGTCCCTACATGTATATTGAAGCTTCATTTAACTGAAGTAATTTGCTTTTTATCTTACAAAATTATAGGCAATAAATCAGCTAATAATATGAAGGGAGGGCTGGTGGATCATCTTTGAAGCTGAGGGGAGGGGGTCAGATGCCTCAAAGAGTGCACTTTCATGTGCATCAGTCACACAGAACTTTCAGATAAATATAGAATGAGTTCTATGGAAGGGGAGGGGGAGGAAGGTGAAAATTGAAATCTAATCCATGTTGATTTTTGGAAATACTTCTGGTCTACATCTTTATTATTGGTAATGCGGAGGCAATAGTGTTCCCCCTCCTGCAAAAAAATTTTGCTATACAGCCTAAAATGTTACACTCATAGGTCTATAGGCACAGAGATGGAAAAGGCAAGGCGTGGCATCATTAGCCTTGCCAAAAATATTTCTTGGGGAAATTCTAGAGGAGCTTCGTTTTCAGTGACTTTAAATGGTAACATTTCTCTTTTGATATTTATTTATAATATTTCAATGTATTTAAATATATGTATGCAATGTATTGAAGCATTACATAACCGTATTATAGAGGTTGCAGCATAGCAGATCCAAAGTCATGCAGAACTTCAATTCATATGAAACAGTAACGCCCCTTTCTGTCCGCCAAGTCTTTAGGGAAGATGTTATCACTATGATCTTATCATTGTTATCATTACGTCACATTTCAGGCTTTTGGTTTTGCGATTTAGCTTTGTTTTGGGGTGTTCATAGCTTTAATTTATTATTAAAATTAGTTAAAAAAAAATTTCCGAAAAAGAAGTTTTTCCGAAGAAGAAAAGTATACGCCATATTAGAAATAAAATCTATAATAATTCAAACTCAAATCGACCAAAATTACAGCTAAAGAATAAATGAAACCCAAAATGAACGGAAATTAAATAAACGATCATAGCGAACAAACATACAACAGGTATTAATATAAGTAAAAAATAAATCTTACAACGACTAAAGTTAAATTGAATACGCACAAAATCAAAACGAAACCGAACTTTTACAGTTAACGGAAATTTTACAGTTAAAACGAACAAAATCACTCCAAACAAGAGTTTGGTTACGGTCTTCTTCCCTAACTGTAAAAGTCTAAAGCCTACTGATCATTGATGCTTTAGTGAAAACGAATTATATTAGATATATTTTATATTACCGATTTTGGGTTTCGTTTATTCTTTAATTGTGATTTCTGGACATTTAGAGTTTGAATTATTACAAGTTTTTTATGCTAATCTTAAGTTTAATATGACCTTACTTTTCTTTGAAAAAATTCTTTTTCGGAAAGTTTTTTGAATTAATCTTTTGAA